>NC_059363.1:6531337-6831337 GCF_019703515.2 Myxocyprinus asiaticus | reverse complement strand
AGTTTTCTCAAAGGACTTCCTCTTGCACAATTTATGGCAGGTCTCCATCTTAATGGAACAGAGACAGCAAATGGTCTCGAATAAAGCCTCTGCTGTTATAAATGGTGTATGACATCATTATTTATTTGTTTTGGACACTTGGCTTTTCTTGTTGAAACAGAAACCTTGGTTATAAAAGTCAAAACATCTCTTTCTTGATTGTCTAAATGGAAAATGACTTTTATGTCTGTTCCTGTCTCATTTTATTGGAACAGGAGACTTTGGTAATGTGATACCGATAGCGCAAACTCATTCTTTCTCCAGCACTGCAAAACTTCCATTTGCCCATAGGGTAAGAAAAATAAACTTAATTTAAACGGAAAACAAGTTTATTTTAGTTACCCTACTGACAAATAATAATAATAATAATAATAATAAAATATATATATATATATTTTTTTTAAGCATAAACCTCGTTAAATCTTGTTAGATTTCTCGGAAAAAAAAAGACTTATTAAGACTTATGTAATTTAGCCTCTCAAGTAAATGTGTCTTGTTTGATCTTTTTTAGATAATTTTTACTGGAAAAATGAAGAGAAATACTTACGTTTATAAATTATTCTACCTTTACCATTGCTGTTCAAGTTAACTGTAGTTCAAGAATACTTTAATACCTTAATGCAACGGCTTAACAACCACATCATGTTAAAGTAATAATATTATGTCATTTTTAACTGTAATTGTATTAAAAAGTTATTTTGACTATAGGTGTTTCTCAAAGTTTTTACATCATGTAGGTCTATTTATAACTGAAAAGCAAAGACTTTTCCTGAAGGATTGTCTAAGGGCATTCTGAGTAGCTTTGCAGACCCAGAGCTGTCCAAATAGATTGGGTTCGCAGGTGATCGGGAATCCAAACTGGCCATGGTACCATCCAGAACAAGCAATGGCTTAATTCACTGGACGAATTTACCAGAAACACTTCATCAAATGTCCACAGAGAAGGTCTCCAATAGCAACTGGTGTTTTACAATTCAAGTCATGTCAAGTTTAAACTGAAATCAGTTTTTCTGTATTGTGTTAAAGGAATACTTCCATTAATGTGAAATTCATTTACAGCACAGATTGACATATGTTGCATAATATATCAGCATTATATCACAGAATATAAAAAAACGAAAACTTGATTATCTACGAAATGTCTTCTAATGAAAATTTGACACTGGGGTGATATTGATGCACAAATGACACTTTAGAGACGTTTAACAAGATAAACTCAGGGCCTGTAATGGTGGTAATTGTGATAGGACAGATGGCGTAATCACTAGATTTAGCAGAATAGCTTTTCTCATCAAAAGCTCTCCCTATAGATGCAGAATATGAAGAACCGGACCAGACAGTAATAAATCATCAGCCCCAAATGCCCAAAAACCTCTTGACAACATCTGATTTCAGAGCTACAGTTGAAAAAGAACTGGGCCAAGAGCTCCGGAGATCTTTCTCTCTCAATAGCGCACAAAGTTCTGTTTTTCTTATGAGGTTACTCTCGTTCTCATCTTGTCCTGTTCTAGGGGCAATAACAGGATAATTCCGGAGCTCCTTAATCCTGAGATAGTTCCGATGCTGTTATCCTTTCCACCTTTTCCCATCCTGTTTTTCCAGCACTCCCGCTGAGTGCTTACGAGATTCTCAGAGGGCCTCTCAAACCCTCGCTGTGCCGGAGCTGCCTTTGGGCCACCACCACCAACTCTCACCAGTAAAAACCCAGGAGAAGAACATCAACCAATCTAAATGCAACCTTTTTTTATACACTACCAGACTTATCTGATGCACACAATAACAGTTCGCTTTTTATTTTCCGAGTTCACTTTTTGTTGTTGAAGGCAACCTTAAAATTGGCTCTGGTTTTACAGATTGGTTTCTTTTTCTGTTGTCATACTGGGTTGCCCTGCTGACAGTTTAAATCTCACAGGTTCAAAAATCCACTCCACGTATCTGTACATTAAATATCAAACACTGTATATGCAAACAGACAAATTTCTTGCCGCTTGAAACCGGTTTTGACAGTGCTAGTTTTGCCACAAACATATTATCTTATAAGACAGCATTTGCGTTTGAAGTATGCCTATGGTGTCTAATTCTGTTGCCTAAAAATTCAGCACACTAGGCTTTTCAACAGAGCAAATACGAGTTTTGTTTGTTTTATGTTAATATGGAGTACATCATATGGATCCTCTCATATGCATCATTCTCTCTATAGAGCTGGTCTGCTTGAGTACTGGTGTGTGTCAGTGACAGTCATGTTTCGTTGGGCATTTGGACATGATTCATACTTGAATTGGCCTCTCTCCCAGCATCTTACATACACATGCATGCATGCACAAGTGCTCTGTTTGGCTGGACCATTGGACTCCATAGACTCTGGAACAGAGATGTCACACCAGTGAGTGTTCTGCTGCCATGGTATTTACGGCCGTTCTGAGTCTGTGGAGGACTTCCGGTGCTCTGTCCAGACACACAGCTTAAATAGGGACTCAAAGAAACAAATGAAGAGCAAAGATTTGCATAAAATAGATGAGGGAACATGGAATTTACAAAGTCACACTTTACTTTTATCTTTGCCAATGTGCTGGTGGCCACAATTATTGATTCAAACTTAAAGATGAAGTGTGTAAATTATTCGGCGTTAAAATACTTTCTCATTTCCAACATTTACATGCAGAGACAACTGCTGTATAAGTATGCTATTAGTTGTTTGATTCCTTTGAAAAGTGTTGACGTACTTCCTACAGAACGCAACGGTGAAACTGAATGCAACTTGTTTCAGGAAGTATTTTTCGCATTTATTTTTTTCCATAGTGAATTTATAAAATCCTTCATAAATGAGATCTAAGCCATGAACCAAACCAGCTAGCTCCGAGGTAATTCACAACATTACAAACTTTGATTTGAAGCAAAAAGTATTTGAAAATTGGACAAAAAGACACTGGTTCAAGATTGTGTACTTAAGGTCTTTAACGAGGCAATGAACTACAATCCCATGATGTATTGCGAATGACATAATTGAACTAAAGATTATGGAAAAATATAAAACTATTGATTTAAAGTTGTTGATTATAAATATATATATATATATTTTTTTTTATTTTTTATAACTGCTTACTTACCAAAAGTGTGTAGGGCCATTAAAGACCCAAGATATGTAATAGTGTTGCTTTTTTTTATTTTTTTTTAAGCTTCCATAAATATAAAAATATAATTATATATTATTTATCTATATATACACCGATCAGCCACAATATTAAAACCATCTGCCTAATATCGTGTAGGTCCCCCTCGTGCCGCCAAAACAGCGCCAACCCGCATCTCAGAATAGCATTCTGAGATTATATTCTTCTCACCACAATTGTACAGAGTAATCTGAGTTACCGTAGACTTTGTCAGTTCAAACCAGTCTGGCCATTCTCTGTTGACCTCTCTCATCAACAAGGCATTTCTGTCTGCAGAACTGCTGCTCACTGGATGTGTTTTGTTTTTGGCACCATTCTGAGTAAATTTAGAGACTGTTGTGTTAAAATCTCAGGAGATCAGAAGTTACAGAAATACTCAAACCAGCCCATCCGTCTTGTCTTGAAAATATTTTGAAAATTTGACACTATCTGGGCATTTTGTAGATCCATTTGTGATCGATATATGAGCCGGGTCACTAAAGACCCGAGTATGTAATAATATTTGGGTTAACACCTATGCATTTAAGGGTTAATATGATTTATTTTTATTTTTATTATTCATATAAAGTTGAAATAACATTGACTGATGCTTAAACAGAATCATATACCATCAATTAACAACCTTGAGCTCACGGTATGACTGTCTTTAAAGGTTTTTAAACTATTGTTAAAAATGAATTCGCCTATGGAGAAAATGAATAGGATTTTAACTTCCGTAAGCAGACTATTGTGCTCTATTGAAACAGAAAGTTTGGATGGAACATATCGAAGAGCTTGTCCCCTTTTTTTTTTTTTTTTTTTTTTTTTTTACAGCCAACAGCCTTTAATTTATGTCACCATGTCATTATTGAGAGCATTTGATTGGACAAAATTAGTAAGTGCAAGATGAGTCATCAATATTTTTGGTCTTTTTTTCCAGAGGAAAATTTGTACAGTATATCTGCTAAAAGTTCATTTCATCATCCTTTAGTAGTTCACTTGCATATACACAAAAGCAAACAGACATGGACTAAAAGCCATAAAACTCCAATTTGAATTTTGTGGGTCTTTAAAGAACTGCGCCAAAAATGTGAAATCCTGGAGTAACAAACAAAAGTTGGATTTATTGTTTGTCTGAGTGACGTGAATATGATTGATTGAGAAGAGTGATGAGATCCAGTGTATTAGATATGCAAAACAATCAACTTCCTGCACTGTGGAAGGACTAATTATCTCTCCCTTTCTCCCTCTGACATACTCACGATTATATATGTGCTCACATTAATTCACTCACCCACACACATACACGTTGAGTCTCAGAGCGCGCTTTTAAAATCTGCACACGTACATGTTTCTCTGTGGCGTCCAACAATTTGTCATTGTGAGTGGCTAACATCTCTCTGGATCTTTTCTCAAATCGCCAAGGCAACAGAACATTCATTCTCAGTCCCTTTCAGTGCTTGCTTTCTGTAGCAGCTCAAGGCATCATGTTTCAAAGTTTTGTTTTTAAATATCCCTTTGCTTTCATGTTAATTGAGTTAACTGGCAACAATTTTAAATGCCAATATAATTTGCTACTATATTCAGTCGTGAGCGCCACAGAGTTTATAAAATATGATGTATAAAATGTATAGTTCAGAGACTAAAATCTGATTGGATGAGCCTCTTTTGAAGCTGTTGTAAAATAGCCGATAGACGCACATTTATGAATTACAAATTGTTGAGTCAAGTTCCTTGGTATAGGTAAACAGCCTACACTTGGTGGAATAATGATTTATTGTGATGATGATTGTTGTTATTAAAAAAAAAAAATCTGAACATTTGTGTCTTTTATCACATTGCTATTGCTATGGTTTTGTGACAGCTTTAAGCCAGGTACTCAAGGCTATTCAATACAGTGATTTTACCATGGTAATTTTTCAGTTTGAAAAATTATTACTGTAATGGATGGATGTATACAAATATAAAAAATAAGATATAAAAGATAAGAAAAAACATAAATATTTTAATACAATATAATCAAATGTAATGGGTCACACAGGTTCATCTGGGAATGCCCAATTATTGTTTTCCCACTGTAATTTTAACAATAGTTTACTGTATATGAAAAAGTATATGTATTGTCTTTTTTAACATTATATAAATGTTTACTGTTAACTATAAGGTAAATCATACTTTTTCCTTTTATTTTAAATTATTTTTATTTATTTGTAAAAAAAAATTTTATTACATGTATTGTTAAAATAACTGGTTGACCATTTGACTTTTTTTTTTTATTTATTTAAAAAAAAAAATTCAGTATAAAAACAGTATATATTTCAATTTGACTTATTAGTATCACACAACACATTCACTTATGGATGGGTTATTGTTTCACTCTACCCTCGTGAACACTTTGAAGTTAGTATGCGTGGGCTAATTAGCTCTTACCTCAGCACAATGTTGTGGGAATATCAAACGAAACCAATGTCAGTTTGAACTATTGTAGCTACTACACAGAAACGCATAGACTTTATTAATTTTGATGTCACTTATTTTTTGTATTTTGTATCTATTTAATCAGGGACAATACACATTAAGAAGCATAATATCAATGTAAAATATGGCAGATTTAGCCAAGATGGCTAATTTTCATCTGTATTCCCTGGACAGGTTGATGTTAAAAAAAGAAGAAAGAAAGAAAAGAAAGAGAGAGAGAGAGAGAGAGAGAGAGAGAGAGAGAACACAATCACCGATCACAAAAATACAAATTTAAATGAATAAAAATCAAAATATTACACTATATACCTATAAATGTTGACAGTTTTGATTTGACATCAACCAAATTTGTAATTGTTTTAGAGAAACCACCATGAATTGTTTGATCTGTTAATTCTATTGGAAGTCTGTTCCAGTCATGGGTTCCTCTAAAAGCAAAGGATAATTGACTAAACATACTTTTTCTCAATGGTATGTTACAATCACCCCTTGTAACAGCTCTTGTGTACCTTACTGTTATTTTATAAATGTACTCCTTGAATATGAGTGGAGCAAAACCATTCAGAATCTTAAAAACCAACAATAAATCAGCAAATTGTATCAGATGTTCCTATCTCAAAAAAAGAATACTTAATTAAAATACACAGTGATGGAAGCTATTTGACTTTTGTCTAATACCTTAAGAGCTTGCTTATAGACAGTTTCAACAGGCTGAAGAATGGACTTACATGTTTGTGTCCAAGTAGTCATGCAATATATAATTTGTGGAAGAATCATAGCACTCGGGAATAACACTGCTGCCTCTTTAGTCGAGCTGTTTCCAATGAATCTGAAGTTGGCTAGATTGACCTTCACTGTATTCACAACTTTCTTCACATGTTTTTTAAAAGAAAGCTGAGAATCAATTATATTTCCTAAATATTTCAATTCTTGTACTATATCAAGCTTCTGTCCCTGGACATATACTTCCGATTTAATGTCAGAATTTGCTCTTTTTGTAAAAAACGTACATATCGTTTTCTTGACATTGAGATGCAGACATGATTTGGAAAGCCATTTTGATACCTGAACCATTGAGAAGACAATTTCTGTGCAGCCTGTTGCTTATTTTTTGCATTTACATAAATAACAGCATCATCAGCATACATTTGACAGGTAACATCTGAAGGACAAACATTTGGAAGATCATTAACATACAAACTGAACAACAACGGACCTAAAATAGACCCTTGTGGAACTCCAACATTATAATCTAAATATTCAGATGTTGTGTTGCACACTCTTACACACTGTTTCCTATTCTCTATAAGATTTAAAGCACTTGATGGCACCAACTGAAATGTTTTAATTTGATAGCCTAACAAGTAAAATATCATGATTTACAAATATATCACCAACTACACCCCTTTGTCCATCCTTGCTTTAATGTTTTCCAACAGAAAACAGTTTGCAGATTCAGTAGAGTCGTTTGTTTCTGAAACAGGACTAGAGACAGGACTATTATTAAGATTTAAGACTAATTGTTCTGCTACCCATTTTTCAGCAACTTTAGACATGACTGGAAGAATGCTTATCGGTCTATAATTTCTAATGTCTGCATGATTTCCAGCTTTATAAATTGGTGTGTTTACTCCAGTGGCGATTTCTCAGGGCCAGCAAAGCCTTCTCTGCTGGCGTAACATGCCTAATAAATACATATTTTTTCATCCTTTCATTCTCATTCACCTTTTTGCCTATGTATTTTCAATCACTTTCCACTAATAATTCATCTACTAATGAATAGCAAAAAAACGAAAAGTTTATCCAATCAAAAAATTTTCCGAAGCGTGACAGCTGTTTCACAAATCGCACGCCCGAAGCCGAAGCAGCGCGTGAGTCTGAGCTCCACCCCGTTAGGCCTTCAGAATTTCCACAGAATCCCTCAACACTGCAGTGAATAGGCATCTAAAGTCAGATTGTCAGATTCATCAGCCAATCAGAATGATTTATTTGTTCTTGGTGGGTGTGATCTTTAGGATATTTCCCAGTCCAGGCCTTCTAGCTGGCCTTGAGTGACGCAATCACGCTTTAAGTAATTTATGTAATTTGAAAGTGAACAGCACGAGATCTAAACGACGAGTCGGCTGTCATCACTGCCGCTATCACCATTCAGAAAGAGATCCTTATGGATTTAAAAACCCGTGTTGTAAACAGGAAAGGAGGACTGGTTTTTACTTCAAGCTTATTGGCAAGTGCTTTTTGCATTGTTATAGCAACATCAGGAGTTTTTTAAGTGTAAATTAGGCTGCTGGAGCATTCAGTGTCGGATCAAGTTTTGAAAAGTAACCATGTACCCTGACAAAACAAAATTTATTGCAAGCAAAATTTATATCACAAATATTATTAGAGAGCTTTTTCTTGGTAGTAGACCTCCTTGGTTCTGGCTTTCGTGTGTGGACGTGTTTTTAAAATG
The DNA here is from genome assembly GCF_019703515.2 of Myxocyprinus asiaticus. Classification (NCBI taxonomy): domain Eukaryota; kingdom Metazoa; phylum Chordata; class Actinopteri; order Cypriniformes; family Catostomidae; genus Myxocyprinus; species Myxocyprinus asiaticus. The sequence continues at coordinate 6,823,219 of NC_059363.1, read as the reverse complement.
TCAATTGGTATTATTAGTTGACTGCCACGTAATGTATGATGGGCATACGGCGTCTTATTCATTGTGAAACTGTGTTTTCTTAATGGCATGAATCGCACTGAAGGCCTAGACTTAAAATGTACAGGCCACGGCTGGATTACTCCATATTTCCATACAGTGGGGAATATTCCATGTGTTATTAATAGGTTAATGACCTGGGTTAAAGGACATATAATTGATTCTTAATGGGTTTTTAAAAAGATAGAGTCTTTTCCATATTTATCTCTGGCATTAGTATTCTTAAGAGAGCTAATAATCTTGTCAACGTTTGCCTCAGACACCTCCTTAAGAGTGAATATTGCCAACGCATTATTCTCTCATTTAAAACACTGAGTCTGTGGACAAAAAGACTTTGTGAGAGCATTAATTGAATCCACAGAATAATTATTACAAATATCTGCTATCACATAATTTCCAATTTGGTTTCTCAGATGTTCCCCTATCAATTTTAAAATCCCTCTTCCTTCCTCTAATATAGTAATATGAAATTTAGCTTTAGCTTTTCTGATTTCACTTATTACTTTTTTCCTTAACTTATTAAAATTTCGCTTTTCATGTTCCAATCTAGATTTAAGAAACCGTTTCAATGCATTATCTCTTTGTTTCATGAGTAACCAAATGTTTTCATTTAGCCATGGAAGACAATTTTTCTTCCTAGGTTTACTTTTAATTTGTCTCCTGAAGCTGTTTATAGTATTTTGAATAGTATTCATAAGAACATTGGCATCCATTTCAGTACAATTTTAGGAAAAATGTTCTGTCCAATTTATATCATCTAATGCATTTCTCAAATTATTGACCTCACCTTTTGGTATTTTGAAATTACCAGATAATCTATTAATAGAATGACTGCCAAACCTTTTCTTTGTCAATTTCCTTGCTATAAGTGTAAAATTATGATCAGACAACCCTGTAATCATATTGAAACACTTTACTACATGATCAAATTGATTTGTGTAATAAGGTATTAATATCTCATATGAATGGTGCAAGGTAAAGTCACTGAATATTACAATTTTCCTTATAATGGAAATATATGATGATCGGGTTATTTGAATGGCCTCTTTGGACAAGATAGCCTCGAGTGAATTATACAGTATGGCTCTTTATTTCTCATTGGTTGAATGTCACCATCTCCATGGTGATTTCTGAGATGGAAAGAAAGATAATAAGGAAGTGAGAGCCCTTTGAAATGAAAGTCTGAATGTGATTCGATAATGGTTCCTACTGCGTAGAAAAGATTAGAAATGATCACGTAATGTGCTTATAAGGAGAAACACTTGGTAAAGGGTGCTTGAAAATTGCATTGGTACCCATAGATACAGAGGCATATCTGCCCTTTGATTAACAGCTTTTTTGAGCCTGTATACAAAATGGACTAATTGGCCATAATTTTCAAAGAATTCTGGTAACTGAATGTGGGAACATCTTAATAAAATAAATGTTATGAAAGGCACAAACCTGAAGCAGGTGTGGAGGTCAGCATAATTTCATAATATCTGTGGGTTTGAAGATGATTCATTCTTTTTATTATTCTCAGACGATATGAACATAACTTGTAGCCTTCCTTTACAATGACTGCACAGTAGTTGAATTGGTTCATTTGTGCCCTGGGGATTTGGCTTATTGTTTTATTAGTAAGATTGTTTTGAAGGTTCTTACAAGTCCTTCATTGGTACATCATATTTTTTTACTACATTTTTACAGATTGTTTAGAGATCATATAGTGCAACAGTCGGATTCTGGACATAAAAATCCCATTTATTTAGAGAAATGTATCTTAGCGATAATTGTCCCGTACTAAAACTGAGTCCTCGCCACTACCGTCCACCGAAATCGGAGCAGCCGCGGCCATCCGCCGGGGGACGGAGGTGCCTGGCCACCTGAAAGCGAGGGAACGGCCGCCAACTGCGAGGGGAGGAGGGGCTCCTAGCCGACTGCCTGGAGTGGTCAGGGCCACTGCCAGGGGCAGAGGAGACTCCTACCAGCCGCTAAAACGCAGCGGGGTCAAGAGAGGTCTGCTGACCGTGAGCAGGGAGGGGCTCCTTGCCGACCGCCTGGAGCGGTAGAGACCCATACCGTCCACCGAAAATGCGGTGGGGCGTTCTGTCCGCCAGGGGCCGGAGGACTGCCTCCGATCCGCCCGAGGAGGCGAGGGTGGAGGAGTGGCCGAGGACCAGGCTACGGCATATCGGAGAACCGGCGAGTACGTTTTGTTTTTTTTCTCTCTCTCTACTCTCTCTCTCCCGCTGTTGCTCCGTGTTGGCCTTTCCCTCTCGTTTTTTGTTGTTGTTGTACCCCCCCCCCCCCTTGTCACCCTCCCAGGTCCGAAGAGGTGGGGATGACCTGCCAGCAGTTTTTGGGCTCCCCGGCCTGAAGGAAAGGAGGGAGGAGTGTGGCAGGGAGGAGGGCGGGGCCGGGTCATGATGCTGCACACCCGGCCCCTAATCAGGCTAATCAAGCCCTTGAGAAGGATAAAGGCGACTAGAGGTGGCAGTTCGAGAGAGAGAGAGAGTTACGGGCAGCTGCCCTGCATGTTTGTATCTTTTTGTTTTAGCCGGTTCTCGCCTCCTCCTTTCCACTGAACTTTGTTACAAATACATTTACAGAATCAATAGTACATAAACCATCAGTTTTTATATCACCTTTTTTATGCTTGTGACTGATGTGTTTATGGTTTTAATTTGGTCAATAATTGGCCTATAAATATTGAAGTATACACATTGGTGCATCCCTAGTGATAACATAAAAAAAGTTTCAAGACAGGCCTACCATAAGCACCAAGGTTGCTAAGTGATGTAATATGCTTTTGTAGAAGTCACAAGTCAGTGTGATTTCAACTTAATTTAAAAATAAATAAAAAAATAGCTGAACTCCCGGTGAAATACAATTAGGGATGCCGCTGTGAGTTTTTGACGGTTACATTACCGTCTTAGAAAAAATCATGGTTAACCAGTTTTATGATTATTTGCAAATGTTCTTATTATCCAATAGCACTGAGACAAAAAATGCATATCATATCACAATTAAACGTGTTAGTGGATGAATTTCTGAGGGATATATGGACGCTAAGGGCAGCCCTAAAATATGAAAGCTGATAAACACACAAAAAATAAATTGGTGGTATATAGAGACACTCCAGTCTAGGGCACGACACCACTTCCCGAGCATCCCGAGCTCAGTGATGTGCTTCAGTGTAACCAGAGTGCTTCAAAAGTGTGTAAATGTAAGAATATTGTGGGTGCGCAACATGTTGTTCACTGCATCCAGCAGTTTTTCTCTTTTGCAACAGTTTACTAAAGCAATCCGTTGTTTGTCAGACACCCCAACATAAATAATCAGCAACAGACTTCATAAAAATACTGTCCACAACACCTTACAAATAAACCTTTGGACTAGGCATAATAACGAGAACATAATAACGAGAACACAGCAGGCGATTTAAAATCCTATAATGAGTAAAATTGGCATTAATTGTTAAATGCGGTCAATTTTGTACACAGGCAATGCTTTAAATAATGATGATGATTTAAGATGCAACTTTTCAAAGTTTACTCGCTGATAGTAACTATACGCAAATGCACTGCGCGCTGTCAGCACGCATAAACAATGTTCTAATATTTTGTAATAAACTTCAAATATGTTGCATTTTATATTTATTGACAATGACGGTCAATAGTTTTGCCTTGTATCATTGTTGCTTGTTTGATTGTCTTTTGCAATAATTCATGAAATGAGCAGTTAAAGGAAAATTTTTCACCCAAAAATTAAAATTCTCTCATCATTTACTCTCATGCCATCCCAGATGTGTATGACTTTCTTTCTTCTGCGGAACAAAAAAGGAAGGTTTTTTAAAAGAATATTTCAGCTCTGTAGGTCCTCACGATGCGAGTGAATGGTGACCAGAACTCAGAGGATCAAAAATCCCATAAAGGTAAAGTGTTGTAAAGGAATCCAAAGACTCCAGTAGTTAAATCCATATCTTCAGAAGTGACATGATAGTTGTGGGTGAGAAACAGATCAATGTTTAAGTCCTTTTTTTTACTGTCAATATCCACTTTTACCTGTAGAGGGCTGAATGTGAAAGTGAAAGTCACTTCCACACCAGAACGTGGAAGTGAAAGTGAAAGTGTGGATTTAGAGTGCAACCCCAATTCTGAAAAAGTTGGGACAGTATGAAAAATGCTAATATAAACAAAAAGGAGTGATTTGTAAATTATGTTCACCCTTTGCTATAATGAAAGCACTATAACTAAACATTATATGATGTTTTACCTTGAGAATTTCATTGTTTTTTATACGTACAGTAATTTCAAATCAGATGATTGCAACACACTCTAATAAAGTTGGGACAGTCGAGTGTTTACCACTGTGAAACATCACCATTTCTTCTAATAACAACTGAAGAAACAAGTTTAAGTTTAAAAAGTGGAATTTTCCCCCATTCATCCATACAGGTCTTCAGCTGCATAATTGTACGGGGTCTTCGTTGCCGTATTTTGCGCTTCATAATGCTCCACACATTCTCAATTGGAGATGGTCAGGACTGCAGGCAGGCCAATCTAGCACCCACACTCTGCTTGTTTGGCCAGTATGTGGTTTGAAGTTGTCCTGCTGAAAATACCAGGAAGTCCCTGGAAAAGACAGTGCTGGATGGCAGTATATGCTGCTCTAAAATGTTTACATATCTGTCTGCATTAATGGTGCCCTCACAGATGTGCGAGTTACCCATGCCATGGGCACTGACACACCCCTGGCCCATACAGACACTGGCTTTTGGACCTGACGCTGATAACAGCTTGGATGGTCCTTTTCCTGTTTCTCATCCACACCAATTATATCACTTCTGAGCACATGGATTTAACCAATGGAGTCTTATGGATTACTTTTATGCTGCCTTTATGTCCTTTTTGGGCCTTCTGAGTTTTGGTCACCATTCACTTGCATTGTGAGGACCTACAGATCTGAGAGATACTTACTTAAAAATAAAGAAATCTTAATTTGTGTCATACACATCTGGGGTGGCATGAGGATAAGTAAATAATGAGAGAATTGTAATTTTTGGGTGAACTATCCCTTTTAATTCCCTCATGAATGTTTTGTACCTTTACCCACACATTATTGCTTAAAATCTTGGAATTAAATTCGGAGCTAGCTGATTTTGTTCACGGCATAAGGCCAAAGTATATTTTGGTTTTCCACGTGCCGCTAGATCTCGTGCACAGTGTGCTTGACGCAAATTTCGTCATCAGCTCTGTACGCTCAGACTGTCCATGTGCAACAAAACAGTCAAAGTGCACGTGCCTTGAATGCTTCCGTGAAGGTTTGCGGTCAAAAGTGTATACTTTGAAAGGCTAGAGCGCTCGACCATGAGCGAGACGAAACGGCATTTGGAAAAACGAAGTATACCCTAGCCTTTACATCTCTTTATTGAGTTTTTTAAAATGCCTATTCACAATATGAATGGAAGAAATCAAGGAAACCAAGACTCCTGGAAAGTGGGTGGTCACTGTTACAGTTTTTCAAGTCTGGTTTCCAAGTCTCAGTTGTGGCTGTTTGTTGAAGGCATGGACTGATTTGCTTCATTCTGCAACATAAAAAATGGCTTCAATGCTGTGTATTGATCTAATCTCAAACCCGTAGCCATGCGTAACTCACTAGCATACATCAGCACTTTCGGATCCAATGGATCCAAAGGAGAGTAGGGTTTTGGAAATGAGAGCCCAAGATAAACCCAAGAGACCACAAACGCAGCACTATTACAGTCAGAGCTTTGAGAAAATAATTGACTCTCTGGCTTGTATCAGAGGGATCCAGTAGTTGTGAATTTGTTGTGGGCCAGTGTTGCTTTAATGATTCAGGGTGATGGTGGTAGAAGGGGGGGCGGCATGCTCTTCAACAAAGCCTCGATACAGTAATACACGTGTAGCCAAGCCAAGAGGGAGCAAATTAGAGAAGAGAGCTGATGCAAGAGTATGGACATGGTCACCGTCTCGTGTTCCCAGGGGCTTTGTTTGGATCAGTAAGTTCTACTGGGAGATGCTGTCTTTCGGCATTGTAGAGGACCATTTAGCTCTTGCTCTGGGTCTCATCTCTAAGTCTTTCATTAGTTCGCCCCAGTGATCACCTTAAAACGTCCTTCACTTTGTTTAGTGTTGCTAATTCATTTGAATTTTGCTTGGATGTGGTATTGAATTGCTAAACACCCCAGAAACACAAAGTGAATGTTCTTTGGCAGTGCCAAAGGATGCCAGATGCCCTTGTAATGTATAATTCATAAAGCAAATCATCAGATGGGGGTTGTTTTAGCAGGTTATTAATTTCATTTTGCTGGCATTGCAGTCAAGTAGCCCATTATGTCAGTTAAAGTCAATGTGAAATAGCATTCATAAGCCACTTTACTTCCGTAATGTGATGCATTTCTATCTGAAATGGGATATTCAGTGAGAAAAATGTGGGATGGGACCTGATTTTATCCATCAGGGGTTGATTGGATTGTGAAGTATAGTGGTATGTTTTTTTCTTTTTTTTTTTTTTTAATGGCCAATACCAATATCTGTATTGAAGTGGTGGATGGCTGATTTTATGACAATATTAAATAATCCAGTTTAATGCTTTGGAATGAGATGTACTAGTACTTCAAAATTTCTAATATTTAGGGCCATCAATCTATTAAAATTCTTAATAAGAACATGGTAGGGTACAACGGGGCTAAAGGCTCCATTGATTTTATTTTCACACAAAAAACTACCACATCACTGTTTGTCACTGTACACTGGAACATTTTCCTCTTCCATGAGATCTTTGCATGTGGTGTCTATAGGTTGATTTTGAGGCAATTTGATCAAATTGTTCATATATTTTTAAATGTTGCAAATTTATGTAGCTAATGAAAATCCCAGAAATTAACAAATTTCTTTTGAGACAAAATACTTATTTATCATTTTCAGTTTAAGGTCATTAAATCAAACATTTTTCAATAACTGTCCAATAAGTGAAAGGATAGTATTTGGGGTAAAAAGCCCCCCTGTTGCAGGGGCTAAAGTGGGATTTGTTACGAAAATATTTCAAAGTGGGCTCACATTGACTCATCCAATCATAATAGAGATTAGTTTGTTTATAGAATACATGAGATGCAATAAAATGCCAAATGTATTTTAAATGAACAGGAAATGGTTGACTTTTTCTGAAATAGTTATTTTGAGTAAGCATCATCTTAATGTGGGTTACTCAAAAAAGCATCTTGCTATCTATTGCCCCGATATCTACACAATATCTCTTTAAACCCCCTTTTACCCCATGTGAGGGAGACTTTTACTGAAACAACCTACTGTTATTATTTCTTTTCACAAAAATGATGTTGCTCCATCAATTTTCAATAAAAAATAAAGAAAAAATTTCCTTGATACATTTTGTAACCAGTAAAAAAGCAAACATTCCTTAAGGGGTGCCTTTAGCCCCCTTGTACCCTATGCTAATTAATTCATGGAATTATTCGCAACTTATTACATATATAAATATTTACAGAGAAGGGCGCCCAATAATACAATATATAATGGTTAAATAATTATAGCTAAATAATTTTTTTAATAATATACGTATATTATACATAAAGCAATTCAGACAATAAAAAAATAAAATAAGCGGCAGACGAGTTAATCATTTATAAGACAATACAAAAATTGGCTTTAGAATGCAATATATTATTTATTTCCAGATTATTGAACATAAGCCTATAATTGGTTTACAGTCCACAGCAATCTATTTTGCAATTGAATTCGTCAATCTGTTCAAGATACAGAACAAGGTATAAGAACGCGTTCTCATCTTGTGATGTCGCTAGTGTCAAGCAAGCCTACTGCCCACTGCTTCCACCAGACTAGCAGATGAATTAGCCACGCGCCTTCTTTCCAAAACCCGCGCTCCATAGACACACACACACACACACAAACACACTAGGGGCTGTTGTGTTGGAGCAGATGGAAGGGGGAGTATTTCGCCGTCTGACCATGAGCATTTCGTTGGAGCGGGACAACGTACCGGCACTTATTCAAGCATGTGAGGACTGCCCTGTGTACGCGCACAATGATTGACTGGCAGAAAGTCTTCTGATTGGCTAAACAAATGATCTGATCTGCCCACGGACATCTTTTCCCCAGCTGTTTACCCAGCATAGGGCTGTTACAGAGACAGGTGTGAAATGGCACCTATTTCAGTGATATCTGTCCGGTAATAGAGGTGCTTTTTGCATGTCATTTCATTAAAAAAATCACTTACAGCACCTTTAAAGGCTGTCAGTAGGTCTTGGATATAAGGGGGAAGTTCTGCAGTTAATCAGCCAACCCGACAGACTATCAGCCGAATAATCTCAGAATGGCAAAATGTCTGCCGGTTTATCATGTGGTGGCATTGGCCAAAAACAAAAAGTTGATTCAAGCGCAGAAAGATTACAAATACATACATATTTCTTTAGAATAACATGCACCAATGAATCATGCACAATTAGACCAGGAACTTGCATTAAGAGTAAAAACAGTCACTTTTGGGGGCTTGGGTAGCTCAGTGAGTATTGACACTGACTACCACCCCTGGAGTCGCGAGTTCGAATCCAGGGTGTGCTGAGTGACTCCAGCCAGGCCTCTTAAGGAACCAAATTGGCCCAGTTGCTAGGGAGGGTAGAGTCACATGGGGTAACCTCCGCGTGGTCGCAATTAGGGGTTCTCGCTCTCAATGGGGCACGTGTTAAGTTGTGAGTGGATCACGGAGAGTAGCATGAACCTCCACATGCTGGCAGTCTCCGCGGTGTCATGCACAACAAGCCACGGGATAAGATGCGCGGATTGACTGTCTCAGAAGCGGAGGCAACTGAGACTTGTCCTCCGCCACCTGGATTGAGGTGAGTAATTGCGCCACCACTAGGACCTACTAATTAGTGGGAATTGGGCATTACAAATTGGGAGAAAATGGGATAAAAAAGAGTCACTTTTGATTTCATGCCTGCGTTTTCAAGGTAGTAGGTGGTATCTTCAAGACACACAATTTTGCAGATTTTGACATCTTGATCAATTGTGTCTTGATGCTGGTGTTGCCTCTATGCTGTAGGCCATATGTGTAATCACATGTAGAAGCATGAAGCAGATCAGTCACATGTAATGCGGGTGATGCCGGTGTTGAGTGATCATGTCTTACCATGGTACACAGTCCCATGGGTGGATCGTAAACCCTGAAGCACATTATAATAACACTCTGGTGGTACCTTGATTATAGGATGTCCAAATTAGCTTTATAAATATGATCTTCGTAAACATGAAGCATGTTTGATGATCAAAGTTATAAAGTCTAGACAAAATCTTTGATGGTTCTAAATTATGGCAAATATTTCTGTTTGGAAAACATATTTGCATTTAAGGGTGAACCTCACAAAGCCACTAAAACACTTTTACTATTCTTTCGTGATTTTAATAATATATATATATATTTTTTAAAACATGGGGATTTAATGAGAATCATCCTGTCCAGAGAATGATTAATTTTTTTATGCATTATGGTAATGGAAATTGAAATTGATTTTAGGGTAATATGACATGGACATCCTTGCCAGGCTTTGTGAGATTCCTTTAAATATCATGGGGGAAAATTAAAGAGCATAACTTCGCTCTGCATGATTACTGTTCTCTCTCAAAGAGAACCTCATTATAGATTCACGTATAATGCTACCGAGTCATTCAAACAAGAATTATTTTGAATAAAAGTAGATTGAGCTGTTGTCACAGGCTGTACCATGCTTAGCCTCAAACTAAACTACACTCTAGAAGTTGTCGACTGTAATGTTTCAGAATGCTATTGTTGAAAGTAGAGTAGATCCTGTTTATGCGTTAGTATGTGATTGTAATTTAAGGTCAACCAAAGATGTTTCGGTCTCTCACAGCCTTTCTGCACCAATCATGCTTTTTTTCTCTCTCTGTCTATGTCCCTCAACCCCTAAGCTATATTTCTTGCACGTTCTCTCATGCTCTCGTTCTCTCTCTCTCTCTCTTCGCTGTACTGCCTCAGGCTCTAAACAGCGATGTGTTTTATGAACAGTTCAAGCAGGAGAGACAGAGAGGGAGGGGAGGACACATTAAACCTCCAACTGCTCCACATTTAAGCTGTTTTGGCATCTTTCTTATTTCACCTCCCACTGTTCTTAAGTTCACCTGTACCCCACACTAAGTGTTATCAGTTTAGATAAATAAATGCCAGATAAATGCTATTGTAATCAGTTTGTTTTTTAAGTCACAAAAAAATCCATCCATCCATCTCTGTTTGCCTGCCTGCACCTATTTACTCGAAATAATTTAGATTTTTTTTTAATGCTCAAGTTATCGTCTAATATGGTCTGATTAATCAGCCTAGCCAATGTATTAGTTTACCATGTACCATTAGTTTATTAGTTTAAATCTAGCAATAATTTTCTTGTCAAAAGAGCAGAGGAGTAGGGAAACAAGACGGGTTGGGATCTCTCACAGTTTGTGGACATTTCAACACCCAGTCCTTTATGCTGCAGTGTGACAGACAACACATAATTAGGATGTTTATAAGACAGGTTTGTTCTGTCTTCCTCAGACACTCCTCTCTCCTTATGAAAGCACAATGACAGGTGGGTTCGACTCAATAATAATAATAATAATAATAATAATAATAATAAACTTTATTTTTTATAGTGCCTTTAAAAGTAGCTTCTCAAGGCGCTTTACACAGTTAAAACAAACATATAAGAATACAGAACATAAAGATGAATGAAATGAATAAACATGCACATCAAAATACAATTAATAATAAATCAGAAACACAATAAAACATGCATATAAGAATACAAAACAAAAATATAAAAATACAAATTAATGAAATGTATAAACATGCATATCAAAAATACAACTAATAATAAATCAGAAAACAAAACTAAAATAATCAAGTAAAAGCTTACCTGAAGAAGAATGTTTTTTAGATAAGATTTAAAAATGCCTAAAGTTTGTGCTTCTCGAATATCAACTGGATGTGAATTCCACAATTTAGGAGCATAAGGTGAAAAAGCCCTGTCACCTATGGAATGTAAGCGTGTTTGAGGGACAGTCAAAAGTCCAAATTGGAAGGAGCGCAGATTACGCTTCGGGGTGTCCAGTCAGCAGTGAGTGCTGTCCTATCTATAGCAGACAATACTGCATCAGCCTCCTGGAGAGAAAGGGGGGACTGAACTTCCGTTTCTGGGGAAAAGGGGGGTTCTTCTTGCACTTTCTGTCTTTAGATTAGAAGTTAATTAATGTAGCAGGGTATACAGTATGTCCTGTTTTTTTTTTCTTAATTTTTTTGAAATGTGTCATTTTTCCTTTGCTAAAATACTTTCTGCTATCCCAGTTTATTTTTAGGCTTTAGATCGATGCCTTTTTCATGCACTGATAAACAGAAAATTTTCCAGATGATTATCAAGGCAAGGCAAGTTTATTTATATAGCACATTTCATGCACAATGGCAATTCAAAGTGCTTTACATAAAAATGATAAAGAAAATACAAGATAAAATTAATTTTAAAACCAATTAAGAACAAGAAATAAGAATACAATTAATTTTAAAAAGTACAAATTATTCAAATTAATAAAAAGAAAAAAGAATACAGAAATAAAATGATACAGTGCAATCAGTAAGTGCAGCACAGTGCTCAGTGAATAAATGCACAGCTAAACAGCTTATCAATTTATTTTGCAATTTTTTCAGATATAAATAGGACTACTCATTACACAATAGTTTTTGTCTCTTCATACATATTTATCAACATGGTGCATTCTAAAATTCAAAACAATTATTTTCTATAATTGTACGCACCCAGCTACGACTCTGGAAGCAGCTCAAAATTCTGCAGCACCACGGTGAGCAACTCGCATAGTTTTCCTTTAAATTTGACCAAAATCATTATCAAAGGACATAGATTATTTTATCGAGCCATCACTGGATGATATATTGTGTATATATACAGTATGTTTCATATAGCCTACACAATGTATTTTCAATTACAGGTTTGTATTTTTGTCGTTTGACAGGTTGAATGTAACCTATTTAAGGCTGCATACAGAGTAATTGCATAATAAACGTCGCCATTTCTAATCGTTCAGTTTACGCATTACACCAGTTTCATGCACTAACCTGCACACTCATCAATGTCACTTAGTTCATTCTTGAAGAAGTACAAAAACTTTCAGAACTTTTGTGTGTATTGTGACTAGATTCTTAACTTTGGACTGCCACCTGCATCGCATTGACATGTCCTTCAGTATAAAGTACAGTAAATGTTATATCACCCCCTTGTGGTCTCCCAAAGCTATTACATCAGACTACATTAAATTGAAGGCCAACTGACAGTGAATTGGAAAGCACATAAAGTAGGCTTCTAATTTAAATGTTGGATAATATTAATATAACAATGGCTCAAAAATCTATCAAGAAAAAAGTGCCGATCAATAATCGATAGATCGCTATTTTAGGACATTCCTACTTATTATGTACAGACAATCAAAAATAAGCCAGGTTGTTTTCTCTGAAAAGTGTAACCGCTGTGGCTCTGTGCCACTTTCAAAACACTGTTCTGTTTGTTCGGGAGTCCGACCAGCCCGACACAGCAACATTGGCTCAACCAGTAGACAAACCAATGGCAAAACTAGAGTATAACTACAAGACATAAACATTATATATGTTAACTTGATTTTAGTAGATAAAATAAGTGATTTAACTACATTATGACATGTACAATGAAGTTGTAATTTTGGATATAAATGTACACAGATAAGGTTAGTGAGTGATTTTATTACACAAAAATCATGTTAACATGTACTGTGTACGTCTTGTGGCTATGCTTTTATTTTATTTATGGACTGGCATCATTCACTTCCATTGTAAGTGCATTACTGTAACCGCAGTTTGTGCTTTTTTGTTTTTATTAACTGGGGATGAGTCAAAAATTATTATTGTTTTGGTAATCAACATTATGTCACAAATGCTTTCGATTGAGCTTAAAGGAATAGTTCACCCAAAAATGAAAAGTCTCTCATCATTTACTCACCTTTATGCCATCCCAGATGTGTATGACTTTCTTTCATCTGCTGAACTCAAATGAAGATTTTAGAAGAATTTCTCAGCTCTTTTGGTCCATTCAATGCAAGTGAATGGGTGCCAAAATTTTAAAGCTCCAAAAATCACATATGTCAACAAAAAGTAATCCATAAGACACCAGGGGTTAAATCAATTTCTTCATAAGTGATATGATAGGTGTGAGTGAGAAACAGATCAATATTTAAGTCCTTTTTTTTTTTACTTTAAATTCTCCTCCCTGCTCAGTAATCTCCACTTTCTCATTCTTCTTCTTGTATATCACCCCCTACTGGGCAGAAGAATTTCTAGCAATAAAAGAAAGAAAAAAAGGACTTAAATATTGATCTGTTTCTCACCCACACTTATCATATCACTTCTGAATATATAGATTAAAACACTGGAGTCTGATGGATTACTTTTATGCTGCCTTTTTGTGCTTTTCCGAGCGTATATTTTGGCACCCATTCACTTGCATTGTATGGACCTCCATAGCTGAAATATTCTTCTAAAAATCATAATTTGTATTCTGTAAAAGAAAGTCATATACTGTATATCTGGGATAGCATGAGGGTGAGTAAATGATGAGAGAATGTTTTATTTTTGGGTGAACTATCCCTTTAAATTGTATTGAACCTGGAACATTCCTTTAATTATATGCTACACCTCCACCAATAGCTTGGAAAAAGAGGGGTATGGCTGTGAGTCCTCCTATGATCTGCACACATGTCAAACTGAACCTGCAGTGTCTATTATGACAGGAAAGTCTCCTCTATGGACACCGCCCTCATCATTAAACATTAGTTTGGAAAGCATCAAACTACTCTCTCACCCCCCTTTAGTTCATAATGACACTCCCTCATTCCTGCCCTTGAAAAGAGGGCATTAAAAATGAGGGGTAAATTATCTACAGCTGCTATAAGCTTCAAACCCTGGCACCATTTCAGCATAACACATGAATATTTCACAGATGTATTTCATAGGTGTTAATCGTCACTAATTGGCCCATTAGTGTGGATGAATTTGAATTTGAAGGCTGTTAAGTTGTGCCTGGTTTAGATGGCAGTGTTGATCAAAGACAGGTAATATATCCCGCTTTTCACACACATTACCAAATCTTAGCTTCTTTTAGGTAATTTGGTTTTTAGAAGAGAGCTCAATTATCTTAAAAAAAGACATAGTTCATAGGTTATGGTTTTCCCTGTCAGGAAGGATGAGACAAAAGGTCCAAGTGCGGAGACAATGATCTGAAATATAACAAACACAGCAATGCTGGTAAAACTTCAATGGGGGAACCCCTGCACCGACTGCAGCGTGGAGAAGGATGGTGTGTTCGCACTAGGCTTGTGTGCGTAATGATCGTGTAGTGTAGATCCTCGAGGAATCCAGAGAGAGTAGTATATTCATAGGCTTGTGTGCGTAGTGGTCGTGTGCAGAGCAGTTCTGTTGCAGTGAGGTATCACTGAGGAGAAACTTAGCAGAAGCGTCAAAGGTGGTGAGGCAACAGGCAGGATGGTATGCACAATCCCGGTGCACACAGAGCAGAATGGTAACCAATAAACAGAACACAATACTAGGGCAGAGGGAGAGAGTGGTAAGCAACAGGACTCAAACAACAATTGAACGACGAACACAAAACCGAGTGAGGTAAATATAGTCAGGGAACTAATGGCGATCAGGTGCCGCTCGCTCACAGCAAGCTGGAGTGATCAGCATTACCATAGAAACAGTCAAGGCTTACATGGCAACGCTGATTACGTGAGCCAGCGACACCTGAACCAAACAAAGAGAGCATGTAATGACAAACTGGAACAAACCAGCGGACTCACAGAGACCGTGACATTTCTCTATAGACAACTGGCCCCTGAACAATCACAATTAATCGGCAGAGTGAAATGAATTGCATTGACATACATTCCATTACAATGGAACAAAGTCTTTGTTTGGTCACTACCTCTATACCCCACCCATGTTCTCTCTCTCTCACTCTCTTTATATACATATACATATACATCTGTTGCCTTGAGTCTAATATCCTCTTTTTTTTTTCTCCTCCCCAATCATACTTAATAAATAAATAAATAAATAATCATTTTATATTAATTATTCAAACTGTGGTTCTCCTTCTAAAAATCGCAGGAGTATGTGGTCAGTATCAGAGTGGTGGAAATTAATTGCTTCAGATTATGCTAACTGAGCCCAATCTTTCCTTGTTTTGAACTGGAGAGAGGTCAAATATGAAAGGGTCTTCATTTAAAGAGTAGTAATGAGGGCAAAAGGGGCTGAGAATTACTCAGCAATGTTAGTATGTCTGCTTTAAAGAAGTTTCTCAAGGCAGGCAGGGGATGGACAGCAAAAACATGGTCTTTTTTTTATATATATTCGGAAGAATTCAAGCTTAGATACTTCTATCACAGTGCAGCTTGTTTGGTAAGAGGAGAGACTGTGGAAATGTCCATTCTTTGGTCACTTCTGTATCTCCCTGTCTCTCTTTTTTTCTGTCTTTCTCTGTGTCTATTCTTGCACGATCCAGACTCTTCTAAAGCCTGAATACATTTCTTTCACCAAGACAAGCCTTTGATTTGGCGCCTTACAGAAAAAGATCATCTTTACAAAGTTGCCAACCCACATGCTGAGCACTATGGAAATTTAAATATGTTTATTCCTGCACATACTGGTGCAATTAACGTCAGCATCTTTTCTCACCATGGTTCTTTTCTGTCATATTTGTGTACGAACCTCTCACTGACAGCGTTGACAATGAAGCGGTTTCTATTCATTGCTCCTGTATGACAGCAGTGGCAAAGATGCACTGTAACGCCTTCACTGCACCAGATCTTTGGAATAATACAGGAATTATGAAAGCCTCAACAACAGCCAGACACTGATCTTTCTCCATGAATAAATAAAGGATTAAACCCAAACATCTTGAACTTTTTTAATCAAAGACGCTCCATATTTTAAGGACAAAATATTTGTGATTGGCATTGCAGACTGTGTTGCAGTTTAAAACTGTGTCGGTAGTATTTGCTGTATCTCCGTTTATGGACAATTATGTAGGCTATGCAAATAGCGTTCCTCATACAAGAATACAAGAGACTCGACTAATGCTCATGGTTCATTATGACAAAATACTTACTGCAGCACACAGATATTGAGTGCAATACTTCTTTTTCAATTAGATGAAACAAATTTCTATTGATCATTTTCAGTTTTTATATGATACATTTATAATAGAGCTATAATCAATTTTCACTATTTGTCCCATGGCATTCTTGGATCAATTTATTTGTGAAGGGTACATGCCATGCTGCCTTAGATTTTGGCGAATACGATATGTCTTAAAAGGCAGCTTAATTTTACTGCCTACAATTTGGAACATTAATAGCACGTCTGTGAAGCCTAAAAATGCTGTCTAGGCAGCACACTAGGTTTTCGAATAGAGCCTGTATGGATGTTTTCACACTTTGCATTTCAGATGTCTAAGAGCAGTTTATATGAATGTATATTAACATACCAAACAATCTCAGACCCCTTCAATGCAAACTTAACTGAGACAATAGCTAGAGATCTTAAACGTGGTTCAACCACACTGCCTTTTAAAACTGTGCCAAAGTGAAGAAATAACAAAACAAATATTACATATACATTTAGAAGCTTTTATCTAAATTAACTTACAATTGAGGAACATAAAGATATAAAGCATATTTGTCGTAGATTAAAAGCAAATAGCTCACCCAAAAATGAAAATTCTCTCATTATTTACTCACCATCATGATATCCCAGGTGTGTATGACTTTCTTTCTTCACCAGAACACATCTGAAGAAAAATAGAAAAATATCTTAGCTCAGTAGGTCCTTAAAATGCAAGTGGATGGTGATACAACTTTTGAAGCTCCACAAATCACAGACAGTCAGCATAAACTTGACTCCAGTGGTTAATTCATGTCTTCTAACGTGATATGATCACATTTGATGCAACAAAAAAAAAAAATCAGTATTTAAGTATTTTTTAACTATAATCCAACACTTCCAGTAAATTTCACAAGAGGGTCGAGATCACACGGTCTCTCGTGTGACGTATTTGCATTGCCATGTTATGGCATAATCTCACATTCTCCACTTGGTTGAGACATCCAGCATAAGCACACAAATGCATTATTGTGAGTAAAGAAACAGATAAATACAGATCTAAACCAAAACCAAGGAAGCTTCTGTACAGCGTTCCTCCTACTCACTTGTAAACTACAAGATATATACTGTAAACTAGGGCAGTGGTAGCTCAGCGGTTAAGGCTCTGGGTTACTGATCAGAAGGTCGGGGGTTCAAGCCCCAGCACTGCCAAGATGCCACTGTTGGGCCCTTGAGCAAGGCCCTTAACCCTATCTGCTCCAGGGGCGCTGTATCATGGCTGACCCTGCACTCTGACCCCAGCCTAGCTGGGATATGTGAAAAAGAAGAATTTCACTGTATATGTGCAAATGTATAATGTGTGATAAATAAAGAAAATTATAATTATAATTATAATTATTAATTATTAATTATTAATTATTAAACAGCGCTGCTCTTCCATACGTGTCGCACGTGCATCAGTTCTCACATGTCTCACGTGCCAACACAATTACATCACACGCGCATGCTGCTGCCGACCGGAAGCGATGATTTAGAGTTAAAAAAGTTCTTAAATATTGAAAATCTTTTTCACACCAAAAGCGATCGTTTCGCTTTAGAAGACATTAATTTAGTCGTATGGATGACGTTTATGTATCTGTTCTTTTTGGAGCTTCAAAAGTCGGATCACCATCGACTTGCATTTTAAGGACCTACTGAGCTAAGATACTTTTCTAATTTTCTTCAAATGTATTCTGGTGAAGAAAGTAAGTCATATACACCTGGGATGTCATGAGGGTAAGTAAATAATGAGAAAATGTAAATTTTTGGGTGAACTATTCCTTTAAAAGGGCTTGAATGTGATTCTTTTATAGAGGATTCAAGTGTGAAAACATCCTATGATTAAGTGAAGACTGTTTTAATGTAGTTGCACAGCTTTAAATGCTATACAGGCCTGAAATCCTGAATTTTAATGTACATCAGAAATATTTTGTCCTGTTATATACATACATGAATGCCTCTGTCTCGATATTCTCTGGTCTTTTTGTTTCACTGGGTCTGACCAGAGCTTTTTTCAGTTGAAGCTTCCTGTCTTAACTGGCTGAATTCACACCTTGAATCACAAATTGGTCACTTTGACCTGACAGTCACAGGGGTCAACATTAATATCCAGAGCTTACTGTGGCACTATGAATCAATAACCACTGGAGAGGACACTCACAGCTTGGGTTGCAGCCCACACTTGGATGTCTGATGGAATTTCATCACCGTTAGATCTTCCAGAGATTGCTTCTGGTGCGCTGGTGATAGCAAACTCCCTTCAGCTATGAGTCCAGAGACACCTTCAGAGAAAGTCAATGAGGGGTCACACTGCCCCAACCACCATCAAATACAGAGATGACCAGATAGAGAACATTGAATAAACCCGGCCTGTGCCATACAAGAGAACATTGTTGTTGTACAACAGAATATATCTTATTCCAGAATACTGGCTCTTGTTTAGTTTGACTTGTTGGTCATAGGATGTTATCGTGTTAAAGAGCTTTAGATACTAATTGTTTTGATCACCTTTTCTGTGGTTTGACACTTTCAGGAGATATTCCTAGTCTCTCTCTTAATATATTTATAACATAATTAGTGGTACCAAGTTAACATTTTAATTTTTGTGAGTAATTAAATATGTTACATTTATTAATGCAATTAACACTTTTACTTGATGATGAAGCTGATGATCCACGCTATCCAGCATGATATGAGAATGTTTCATAGCACATCTGGTGTGCTTTAATAGAAGCAAGGAAATCTGACCTTTTGTCCAAAGGAGTTACGGTAACATGGTCAATGTCCAAAATTTGCTTATTTTATTAATGGCCTAGAAATACTGGCTGTTGAAAAAATTAAAGTTATGATGAAGAGATAAGAAGAAATACAGTACGTAAGATTCTGCACTATTTCAAGGTCTCTAATCAAATAAGCAAATGTGTGACATTGACCATGGTAACTCCTTTGTACAAAAGTTCAGGGTTTATAGAATTTTCCATTAAAGCACACAAGATGCTCTTTGGAAAATTCTCAAATCATGAAGGAATATCATTGACTGTGATTCATATACAGAGACCGGTATTATTTTTCCAACTGGAAAATATTCATAAGGGCCATATGCTGTCTCAGTAACAGTAAGATTTAGAGCCAAAAGTCTAATTGTGCAAATGTGTTTTTTCTCTAGCAGAGGTTTTGTATGTTGGTTTCAAACCCCTACACAAAACCCACTTAAAGGGGTCATGACATGAGGAATCAAATTTCCCTTAATCTTTTAACAGATAAAAAGTCATTGTACTATAAAAACCTGCTGTAAGTTTCAGAACTCAAAACTTCCTCCTCACTGCAAAAAGAGCATTTGTTAATATCAAGCTGCCAAAACAACTTGTTTGCTACTTCCTCCACATTGTGATGTCACACTGTGGTAGACATTTGCATCTGACTGCCTCCACAACAACACATCAACGCCTTCTTTACCTGATCACTTCCGTAGCCCCGCCCAGCCCAGTAGTGGTGAGCAGTGAGATGGTAAATAGAGAGCAGGTCAGTCAGAACAGGGGGTGTTTACTGTCAAGTCTTAAAGGAGATGCAACACTAAAACCAAGCATTTCTGACAGGGGGGCAGAATGAGGGTGGAAAATTACCATGTTTTACAAATATATGACTCATTTTTTTTGTGCTAAAAACTTTACTAATATTATAAGTGAAGTTAGTGGGGCATGTCATGACCCCTTTAAATTAGAATAATTTTGGGGAATTTTACCCTCCAAATGTAAATCTTCACTATCATCATATTGTGTTATAGCTCTTGGGTAAAAAAAGTAAACATAAACCACAGTGGCATACATTAAGACAAGAGCCAACTATAGTATCAAGGCAAATTTTTACTGAAATATTTAAATGTGTTCTAGGACAGAGGGATTTTTCATTAAAAGTCAGATTGGGACATGCTGTCACATTTTTTAATAATTTTGAAATAAATATATTCGGTGAATTATTGTGCTTCATAATTAGGGTTGGGGTTATTGTTTACTTTTTAAATTTAGCTGAAAAGCCTATAATAAGATGTTAAATGCAGGCGTAGATTTAAAGAGAGGCGTAGATTTAGTTTTGGTGATTGTGATGGTGGGAACTTGTTACACTGTCTCCCCCCAATGTTCACATGAAATTTACGACCATGTGGCATGGTTCATTGTGACAACTTGCCCCATATAGTGTGACAATATGTCCTGCTATTGGGGCATGTTGTCACCAAAGGTCAACATGTGTTCAGTGAACTGTTTGGGTTAAGAATAGGGTTAGGCTATCCTTTTTTTGTGGGCAAAAACTGTGATAATATTTAATAGCTTTTTTGTAGACAGGACTTCAATGTATATGGTTATACAGAAATTGACTTTCAAAAATAAACCTCCTCTTAGGAGTATTCAATGGAGTAGAAAGTGTTACAACTAGCCCCAATATCTCCTATATGTCTGCATTATATCAGTATTATACCTGTCAACATTAAACCATCCTAATTTATTCAATAACTAAATGTGAGCAAATTTGTGTTTTCAGACTTGCTACCTCCTTTGTTTAAAAGTTCAGATTTACTTGCTTAGATTGAAGCTCACAAGATGCTCTTTGCAACTTTCTCAAATCATGCTGAGATCATCAGGTTTATCATTAATTGTATTCAATAAAAATACCTGTTTTTAACATATTTGATCATTGTTATAATAATAAAACTTAATTTTATATATATATATATATATATATATATATATATATATATATATATATATATATATATATAGGTTGCTTCTCAATGTGCGTCACAAATAAAACAAAATACATAATATAAAATATGCACAATACCTATTTCATAGTAGGCACTGGCCATTGAAAAATCAATTTTAGTCAACCTCTAGTAGAGAGGTTACACGACCGCAGGAGCCATTCACATCCTGTTCCTCCTTTTCAGTACTGACTCATATGTTCTGGAACATTTCTCGCATCCAGTTTTGTGCTGAGATTGGTGCCAGTGTAGCTCAATGTATGTTTGGCATGGCACCTCACAGTTCTAACAGTCCATGTCAAGCACCTGGTCTGACTATAGACATTTCAGTTATGACCCTGACAGTGCCATCTCATATTTCTTTCATAAACACACTGTTTCTTTTGAATTGTTCCACATATGATGTTCTGTGTGGCAGCATTGTGAACTGATACCAATTCTGTGGTAAAATCGCTTTAATACCCCTTTAAATCCAGATCACAAGTGTGTGTGTGTGTGTGTTGGCTAAAGAGTTGGAGTCATCAAACATTGGGGGAATGCTAGGCTCTCTCCCTAGACCCACTCACATCATCCCTACCAGACTAAATATGTCCAAAGAGACGTACAGCAGATTTTATTCTTCAGACAGCATTAACATGCTCTGTATGTTTTGGTATGATTCAAAACATAGTCTTTTTTCACTTAACACTGCCACACACACCACAGATACAGTGCTTTTCTGCTTATTTGCTTAATTTCACGCTATGTGGGGGTGACGTGCTCTTCTGTGCTGTGCAGCTGGTATGTGTGAGCTTCATCAAGCAGAAATAAAATGTTCTACCTCTTTCTCTTTCTCTCTCCCTCTCCCTCTCTCTCTCTCTCTCTCTCTCTCTCTCTTTCTCTCTCTCTCTTTCTCTGTGTGTGTGTGTCCTTCACCAGCTTACAAAGTCACAAGCACCATTGTGCAGTATGACTGTTCAACCCATCACGGCTTTATTCATGAATTATAAGACCTAATATTCTGTAAATGGCAATAGTGGCCTCTTTCATGGTCCAACATATGCCATTGTGACATAGTACCATTGTCATTGAAAAATATATGAAGAGTACATACAATATATACAAATATGCAAGAAGTCCCAGAAGTCCACTACGATGTTATTCATGGTTTCCTGCACCAAAAAAATAATAAATAAATAATATATATATATATTTAAATGTTCTAATTAAAAAAATATATCTTTATAAATATTTACTATTATAAAAATATGCAAGAAGTCCCAGAAGTCCACTACGATGTTATTCAGTGTTTACTGCATCAACATTTTTTTTAAATGTGTTGTAAATAAAATAGAAAAATGGGAAAGATTTCTGTTTTACACTCTCTGTCTGACCCTTATGGCTGGTTTATTGTAGGAAGAAGCCAAACTCTCTTCATCTCCTGGACGAACTAAAGCACCCTAGGCGAATGAAGCTGGCGTTTATACAACGCGCAGTGTCACGGTGATGTCATGGTGTTTAACGTATGGCACCGACGATAAGTTTTAACCAATCATCAACGCTCTTCAACCAGCCGAGTTGTCCTAGGTCAAGAATTTCAGAGATGTGCACAAACAGGAGAAATATCTCCAAATGAACACATTGGCAGAACATAAACGTCACTGCATTTCGTCATCATTTGTAGGCGAACTAAGCAAAGCCTGTTTGCCCAGTAAGTATAAATTATCCTTTAAAATTAAACTGGCTGGATTGCTGCTTAATCTTTACAGGCTGATCTCACTGTAAAATTCGGCGACAATAGGTCGAAATTTGTCAACTGAAATCAGTCTGTGCTTATTGAAATGGGAACCACTGCCCCCAGTGGCTGAAGCTGGAAGTATTGTTGAACATATAGGCATTGTGAGCTCCAGTTTCGGGTGAAATGTCCACAGAGTGACGCCAAAAGCGAGTAGTTTTTAGTTATAAATAATGTAATACAGTCAACAAGAATGTGTTTTAATGGACCATAAGCCCTAACCCAAACCCCAACCCTAAACCTAACCATCAATGGAGTAAAAATGGAATCGTAGAGGGAAAATGCATCCTCCGAGTTGTACTCATCATTATGTGAACTTGATCACTTCCTGGTTTCCATGGGACCAGAACCCAGGTTTTTGATGCTGTTTCAGTATGAAAAGAATAACACATTTGAATTGATGCAAGAATGTCTAATGGGGGATGGCGCTTTTCAGTGACTCGTTAGAATGGGGTCGATGTCAGTGTACAGGTACATTTGGTAGTAATGTGTGGAGTTCATGTATGATCATTTTGATCTGCAAGACTCCTACTTTAATAACCTACGTTTTGATTCAGGAGAAATATATATATATATATTTTTATGTTCAGGATTACCAGGATGATGTTAGGTTTCTTCCCCTCTCCATTTTACCCTCTCCAACTTATTCCACTGGCACTTTTTGCTGTGACTTAAATCACTCTATGACAAAAGGTGGAAAAATATCAATACAAATTAAATAATCAGATTATATCAAATGCAGTTGTAAATTTAAACATAATAATTATTGCAAAATAAACCATGACCTATAGATAGTTTAACACAAATCTCATTAAAATCTGTTTCATAAAATGGCGATTATGAGGGACATTAATTGATGTTCCACTATATTTTCAGAGTTTGGACATGAACTTTATTACCACCTGCTGGTAAAATCTAGACTTTGAGCTGAAAACAGACCTGCTTTTGAAATGTCTTAGCGCAATTACCTGTTTCTCGGGAAAATAGAAAATTGCGCTTTGTACCAATTCATTAACATACAATACACCCACAGTTTGCGCGCATACACCCACAGATAGCGCAAACACTCCCACCTACACCCATTTGTGCTTTGCGCTGGCACAAAAATTGCGCTTAGAATTTGCGCCCTCACGAAAATTGGATAAGACGTAGTGCACGGTCGTTGCGCGTAATGCTGCGCTTTGCGCACTTACGAAAATATCTTATAATTTTGCTTCCCAAGAAAATACATTTTTATATAAATGTATTTATTTATTTATTATGTGTAGATATTTTTATTGGAAAACAAGACAAAACACTGATTGAGATTATTATTATTATTAATTAACCTGAGGGTGAGTAAATTAAATTAAAATGTTTATTTTTGTATGAACTATCCCTTTAAGGACAGGTATATCAGAAAAAAAAAAATGTGTTCATGTGTATGTGTGTGTGTGTCTACTTGTATACTAAGTTAAAACGTAAAAGGAGAAATATAATGGAACATTTTTAAAGTTTGTCCTCTGTGATAAATATGGTCATTATTGAACAGAATGGAAAAGCAGGCCCCTGTCATTATCCACACCCAACAGGGAACCATCCCGTTTACTGTGTATGTGATTTTATCAAAACACAAAGATGTTTTTCTCCTCAAATGCTCATATTTTTGGCTGCTCCTGATTGCCCCTTTGAGTGACTTTCTTATGAGAATGGAAAACACAAATACGTCATTAGAAACACAGTCATTTGGCACAGTTTAACAGCCCTGTCGGTGCCAAACATAACTTCCAGCGAAATACGGTTCAGGTGATTTTACGGATTCAAGAAGTCATTTCATTCATTGGTTTTTGGGTGTTTTAAAGACTTCAAAGGAAATCAAAATACATTTTAATTTTAATAGTTTTGTGACTATTAGTCCATGTCTGTGAGCATCAAGGCCATATACTAGTGTACTCCTAGTGGACAGAATTAACTTTTAGCTGATATATGCATTTAAAATGTACAATCTTTCTCTTTTGTGAAAATGGACCAAAAATATTGATATGCACTCACAAATGTTTTCCAATCAAATGCTCTCTAAAATGATTATTTCCCTGCCCCAAATACCACCTGACTCTGACTAGCCATAGCAAGTAGCAAATCTATGACATATTGATCAGTTAGGCTGTTTACTTTTCATGCATCAAAGAAAAACTCATTCTTGCATAAAGACAAAGAGCTGAAATGATCGATTCTTCTAACAAGGATGGAACGGAGTTGTCAGAACCGATATTTGACTCTGTGCTAATGATCAGATGGAGTGAATTAACTGCTTGATTAATGGGGTGTTGACATTTGACTCAGTCTGTATTGTTTGATCCAGGTCTTTACAACAGTGTCTTGAGCTGTTGTCTCTTGGCAGTGCTACTGCAGTAAACACTGCTGAATTGTGGGTGGACTGCTTTTAATATTGTGCACGTTTTCTCTTCTTTGGGGCCAAACGTAAAGGTCAAAGTTGATTAGTAGATCAGCGCAGTGGGGCGTAAAGTTTTCGGGACTTAAAAGAACAGATGCAACGTTTTTTCACCTCTGTGGGTGGTAGGAAGTAAAGGCCAAAGTATACTTCTGTTTTCCATGTGCTGCTACGTCTCAAACACAGTACACGCGACACGTGGACAGTCCTTGTCAGTGCATGCCCCTTGAGTTGACAGTACTAAAAAAATATCACAATGCAGTCATAGTGGGCATGCGTTGAATGCGTTCGTGTCAGCTCTCAGTCAAAAGAATATACTTTGGAAGGCTAGCGCACTGGACCGTGTGCGAGATGCAGTGGTAAGTAGAAAAACGAACTATACCCTAGCCTTAAGTCTCCTTGAGTCATTCATTCATGTGTCACATGGGGTGTATTCTAGCATAACCAGACTTTTAACAATTGGCATAAGGTCTGGTCCACTCGGTAGCCTATTTTGGCCAACAACTTCCCACCTAGACTGGAAGGGATCATCTGACTGCCATGTAAAGTGACAAAACACAGCCTGCTTTTTATGTGACATTTACGGACAGGTAAATCTGAAATTGGTTATAACCTGACCCACACTGAATCTGTGCCCACAGAACTCCCTAGAAATATCTGCAGATTTCCAAATAATTGGAACGCCTGTCATTCACACATTTCGGCTCATTCATGGTCCATTGCGTGTTTGATTATTCAATATTATTGATTATTCAATACTTTACTCTCAGCTAACAATAAGAGTGCAGTAATCTCAACTCTAGAAAACACATTTTAGCATTTCCCCCCAAAATCAATGCAGAAAATGTGACAAATGTCTGCAGATTCTATCTGGATTTCGTTGAGAGCAAAGTGGAAAACACAGGTGTGATCAAAGATATCTTAGTTTACATGCCACTAAGTATTTCTAACAAAACTCTTGAAAGATTCAATGCCGCCAACTTCATAAACTTCACGATCCAGACCCGGTGTGCTTTTTTGGAAGTAGTCATTTTAGCAGCCTTGGAACCTGTAAACAGTGCAAAAAAATGTTTTCTTACTAAAGTAAAAATTCCTGTAAAAATATCTAACCATCCTTAAAACCAGATAAATTTACTTGAGATGCAAATTGACATACCTGTAAAAAAAAAAAAAAAAAAAAAAATGCATTTCAGAGAAATGTAACAAAATGTAGTGAGGTTTATGACTAAAACAAGAAAAAACTTTAAATTACATTTATTTTTCTCCACTTTTAATTGTTTCACGCATAAACCACACTAAATTTTCTACAAGACTGTAAATCTTTCCTTTGCTTCCCAAGTAAATATATTGTTTTTAGATTTATTTATTTATTTTGCTTTAAGAATGTGTAGATATATTTACTGGAAAACAACACAAAAAAATTAAGTGTTGCAGTGAAGACTTGTACACCCTGATTTCTGGACATTTTGTGAAGCCATCCAATCAGATTGCAGCTTGCTGTTTTGCGAAAGTTCTTGCCACTTTTGTGTGCAATACACATCTGATGGTCCTTTTAATGGTCTGTGGGTAGTCTTTTGGAGCTCTGAGGTACTCAAAGAACTCTGCTGGGGTATGTAGACAACGATGTACTAAAAACGGAAACGTTTTTCCTTTGCGTTTTTGAAAAGTTTCGCGTACAGACGACAACGTTGTCAAAACGATCGCCGTTCACACGGATCTGCGAAAACGACTAAAAACGCTGTATTATGCATGCCAGGTCAGTAGTTGGCGATGTCACTTTTTAAAGAAACACTACACGCCTGCGCACATAAGCATTCTTCCACATACAAACAATGAAGATGGCGAAAGCATCGAGCAATTTTGTCTGGACAGACGATGAGGTTGCTTTATTACTACAATTACATTGCTGGAGAAGCGTCAATAAGCTCAAAATCTTGAGTAGCACAAACACAGTCCTATAGTCCGCCATTGTAGTTTTGAATGTCTCACGCGTTGTTTTGAAGTACTCACGCGCATGCCTATAGATTGAACTCTCAAGATTATTCAATAAACTCTGCTCATTTTTACCATCACTTCATCTCCTGCCTTCTTCTGTATTCCCCCTGCTGACTCTTGGGCTGGTAGGAGAGTAAGTTAACATAAGCTGTTGATGGTGACTGGTTTTGGATATCAGACTGAACTCTGATATATGGATATCTTCTGACGGAGAAAGAGGTCTTGTGTACACTGGATCTAACATGCATTTTCACTGCCTCATGTTTTTATATTCTAAGCATATCATTGAATACTGTACATGGCATCACATCTCTGTCTATAGGCTATATACATAAGCGGTGGGTGAATTAATTGTAGGGTAAAGGTACATCAAATAAAATTATGTAAAAAAATAAATAACATTTAAAATACTAATACATTTTTCCCATCTGAATCCATACATTCATTTCAAGATTTTCAAATTGCAGTTTTCTGCCTACTGAACAATGTTCACACTCCATACAAAACACTCCAAATGAATAAATTGTTGATTATTGTTATTTGCACAGACACCAGTATTCATATTTATAATTATACATCTAAAATTGATGACTATCAATCCATCATTCTTTATATAACACGTAATACGCGTGCGCTTGATGTCATCGTTTTCACAAATTCGCATTTTTGTATGTTTACACGGAGATGATAACGGCATTGTTTTCAAAAACTTTCACTTTGAAACCCGTTTTCAAAAATTTGCGTTTTCAGGCCCCAAAACGCCGTTGTCGTGTAAACGAACAGCCAAAACGCATAAAAAGTTTTCCGTTTTAGTTGAAAACGTTGTCGTGTAAACGGCCCCTTAGATGCCAATAAAACCCAACATGAGTTATTTTGTCTCGGTATGGCCTATTGATTACTGTTTGTGGATGCAATGACAGTCTGTAAACCCTGGACTTTTTTGAGCATTGATCACTGTTATAACAGTGGAGTTCTGTTAACAGTGGATGACATATCACCATTGCACAGATGCAAGAGTATGGCTGGTATGATAGATCACTTAGAAGAAAACACACACACATACACACACACACACACAGAGGGTGACCTTCAGTATGGAGTTCAGTTGCAGAGAGTGTGTTCAAAGCTCTTTGAATCCCTCCGTCAGAAAGATGGGGCTAAAACTTGTCATCCTAGCTTGGATCACAGGCTGACAGTCTTTGGTAATAGCCACAGTGCCACTCCAGGGCAAAAGCAAAGAGGCAGAACTAAGGTTGTGACACCGGTTACAAAAAAGTCGACAGCAACTTTCAAAGAAGCCATCTTTATTTCAAATCGTAGATGTTTGCAGTTCAACATTTTGGTTCTTTAATGCATATGCATTCCTTTGAAAAATATTGATGTATTCATATTCGTTTGTAAGACAACATTACTAGGACAGAAGGGAAAACAAGGTGGATAAGTCACCGGAATATTCCTTTGATGCAGAGCTAGTCAGTGAGGTGCCAGAGGTGATGCAGGCTTTCATGGCTGTTGCCGAGCAACGCACTCCATCTGTCTGACAATCAGAGGCTAGAAATGCCAGATCTACTTCATTTCAGTTATTCATACCATATTTACCTGTTACAAGGTAGAAAAAGACACATGAACTATAGATATGTATGGCAATCGTAGTTTGTTTTTTTTCTTGTCCAAGATAAATATACAGTATACAGAATATGCAACATGAAAAGAAGACTGCATGTCATTTCACCTCAAAAGTCAAAAGAAAAAATAAGAATTGTAAAGAATTGTGCCTAAGTGTCATAAACAATGTGACAGTACAAAAATCTTAATCTTAAAGTCATTTTCTTAACCACATAATATCATTTCTTATTTCTTTCTTTTGATTTTGGGGAGGAATATAACCTGGCCATGTTTTTAACAAAGCAAAATATAGACATTCATGTCCCAACAGTTCAACATTCTAATTCCTTTCTTAAATCTTAAATCTTAAAAAAATAAATAAAGAAAAAATAAAAAAGAAGAAAAAGAAAAAGAAATAGGCTTACCACACCCTGAATACCAGCATATCATCATGCTCATATGTTGTTATGACATCTTCTATCACTTTGCCTTCCATTTACTTGCTCAAGCAAGATATATATTCGAGAACGATGAACCTGAGTGTAATACCTCCGGTTATTGAATGCCTCTGAGATGCTCTGCTGTTGACCTGTACTTAATTAATTTGTGCTAATAATTTGTGAGCTGCGAGCTTGTGCTTGACTTGTTTGCTTACGCTGAAATATTTGCCATTAATTATTTAGTGTATACAAATCTAATCATGTATGAGCATGCAAAGATTATAAGGGCTTGACAGAAAGATGGGCTTACTCTTTATTTATTTGTAGACATATGCCAGCTAACGCACAGCTAGCGAGTTAAAAACGAGTTTAATGTACGATTGCATATGTCTTTCCATTCCTTGATCACAGAAGTTCCATTTATAATATGTTAGTATGTCATATTACATATTATCATGTACATTATATTATTGTATTAAACATGATTACGGTAATCTGATTGTGTGCATAATTATTAGTGGCCTGATTGTACTATGGACAGAAATCATACCTCATATTGCGCATCTTGTTGAGGTGTGCTATTACTTTTCAAAGCAATCAAACTTACGATATGCATAAAACAGCCAGAAAATTCCCATTGACTAATATTGAAAGACAAACCCGGGTTGGGCTCTTTTGACTTAGGCCAGTAGCTAACCACCTAACTATGCCCTGGCAACTAGCCAAAACACCTTAGCAATGCCCTAGCAACCATGCAGAACTCCCCAGCATTTTAGTGTAAAAAATTTGCATGGGCAAGCACCACTTACTGTACATTTTCTTCTGAAAATGCAATTTTTTTTTAAATAAATGTGCTGGTACTGTAAATCCTTCTCCCAGGAGATAATCTGTCTGTTAGTGTGTTGCAAAATGGATTGGCATATGTTCTTTTTCTGAAAGTTAAATGAAGCATTTATGTGCTAATTCTGTTTATATACTGCGGCAAACCAGTTTAATTAAATTGGCCCACATGTGTAAACCTGCCTCATCAAACTAATTACTGCTCTGAGATTTTATTGATTTACTGTTGTTTGATATAATGAGATGACACTGTACGCTGCCATCTGTAACTTAATAAAAAAATGATACGCTATACATTCAGCTTTGAGTCAATATAATAATCTTTATTTATGCATTATTTTGGAAACTTGGACCATCACAAAGCCATCACGTATCCAATCACATGAGCTGACAGGAAGACGACAAACAACCCCCCTGTTCACCAACAGCGCTGATGGCTTAATTATGTTTGCTATAATATTTCACCCAGTCAAGGCTGCCCGTCTTTTACAACCAGAGACCATTACGTTGAATTATTTACACTGTGCTATTGCCCTGAATGGAAGTACTGGCATGCACTAGGTCTCTTGCCCCATGGAGGATATTCAGCAATGTTAAATAACCTCATTCAGCCAGTGTGGCACATTCATACAGTATCCATCTCTGACCATCGCGGATGTTGTAAAACTATACTGTACCTGCTTGTGGAGGAAAGACTCAGGCTGAATCCCGATTTCCACACAATCTGTACTCTATCGTATGCAATATTTGGATTAGTGCATCCCAAATCAAAGTGCAATAAAAATAGTATGTCAAAGGTGTCCAGATTTTTTGATCCCACATTGTTTCCCAGTTTGCATACTATCAGTACTATCAATTATGTCAGATTAGGATTAGTGTGTCCCAAATCATAGTGCGTTTAAATTAGTATGTCAGAGGTGTCCAGATGCATTTTTGAAGCATGCAAATTTGTAAAAAAAAAAAACTAAAAGAAGAAAAAAGCAAGGAATTCATGACTGAATCTGCCACAGAAGTTTTTAAGTAAATAAACTATATGTAAATATGATTTTTCGGTGTTGAGGCCTTGATGTCTTTTCTATTGATGTCTTAGCTGTTCAGCTGGTCTAAGCTGGTTTAAGCCGATTCAGCTGCTCCCACAGCCTGGCCAAGTTAGTTTTCAGCAGGTCTAGCTGGTTGGCCACCTGTTCTGCTTTCAAGTTACCCAAAGCCCATCTAAAACCATTGGTCCCCTTTAATGTTAGGTGTCTTTATCTACTATGTACCTAAAGGATTAGTTCACCCCAAAATGAAAATTCTCTCATTGTTTGCTCACCCTCATGCCATCCCAGATGTGCATGACTTTCTTTCTTCTGCTTAACACAAATGAAGATTTTTAGAAGAGTATCTCTGCTCTGTAGGTACATACAATGCAAGTGAATGGTGACCAGAACTCAGAAGGTCCAAAAAGGACATAATGACAGCATAAAAGTAATCCATACAACTCCAGTGGTTAAATCCATATCTTCTAAAGTGATATGATAGGTGTGGGTAAGACACAGATTTATATTAAAGTAATTTTTACTGTTAATCTACACTTTTACTTCCACATTCTGGTGTGGAAGTGACTTTCACTTTCAAGTTCAGCCAACTACTGGTTGGGGCTGGTCAAAGGTGGAGATTTATAGTAAAAAAAAAAAAGACTTAAATATTGATCTCTTTCTTACCCTCACCTATCATATCACTTCTGAAGATATAGATTTAACCACTGGAGTCATATAGATTACTTTTATGCTGCCTTTATTTCCTTTTTGGACCTTCTGAGTTCTGGTCACCATTCACTTGCATTGTGAGGAGCAACAGAGATGAGATATTCTCCTAAAAATCTTTGTTTGTGTTCTGTGTATGAAATAAAGTCATACACTTCTGGGATGGCATGAGTGTGAGTAAATGATGAGAGAATTTTCATTTTTGGATGAACTATCCCTTTAAACATTTGATACAATGTACTTATTATGTACATACATGTTGTTGCATTGTACTTACATTTAAAATACATGCATTTAACTACATTTGTAGTTACACTGTTATCCTAACCCCTAACCCTACCCGTACCTCAACCTAAGTAGTAGCAAACGTGAATCTTGTGAGAATTTTGCAAAACAACATATAACTACATTCTGTTGCATGTATTGTAATGTTAGTACAGAGTAGTTAAAGACACCTAATATAAAGTGTGTCCAAACCATTAAACTTGACCGGTCCGATCATTGGAAACCAGCTTGGTGGCTAGCTAAGACCAGAAAACCATCTTAGCCTGGTTTTGTCTTTCGACAAAATGGGTCATCAGTGTTTAGATGCAATTTTGACCCCGAAGTGCTTCCTAATACTGCCGTATTGTCTTACTTCATACACAAAAGTATTGCCATGCAGCTCCAGATTTTTGTGTAATTGCCCTCATCAGTATGAATTTAGAGACACCTTTAACCCTGACCTGACACTGCAATATCTTTTGCTCCGTGCATCCGCCTTTAACCACTGTTCCTGTCTGTGTGCATTTGTTTAAACAGTGCAACACTGGACGCTTGTGGACAGCAGTCTGTCAAGCTCTTAATGAGTTTTTTGGTAAATGAAGAAGTGAATGGGGATCTATATTTAACACAGACACGGTGACTGTGGGACATTTTGCGCAGCACCAAATTGTGGCTTTGCAAGGCTGTGTTGCTCCGTAAGATGGATGGGGGTAATTTTCATGGCTTCGGGCAGCAGTTTATCACAAGGAAACTAACATAGGGCTTTAAATCACCATTTATAAATCTACTCACACACATGGACATGAGTGCCACATACTCATTGCTCACACATATCTAGCTCACCTCTCTTCAGACTGACATTTAGGTGCATATTTAGGAGTGCATGATCCCTATACCACAATTTATGACAATCAAATATATTTTGCATACATGTGTTGTGAATGTGTTGCCTCCTGTTAGCGCTTTATGTAAACCGTCTTGATGTGTACATGACATAGCTTATAGCTACAACATTGTCATACAGATACTGTAGTTTCTGTAGCTTTTCTATAGGAAAGCTCATGAATGGCCAATTAATCTCTTAAAACTCATGAAACTGTGAGTGAGGATTTCTGTATAAAAATCATTATGAAATTCTATTCCGAAACACAGTACTGTAGATATACACTGTTGTTCAAAAGGTTTGGAACACTAAAACATTTTATTTTTTTTTAAAGAAATTGATGCTTCTGTTCAACAAGGATGCTTTAAATTGATCAAAAATGCTGCCAAAACATTGTTAATGTTGCAAATTATTATTATTGCTTGAAATAAGTGTTTTATCGTTTTACTTTAAAATTAAAATTTTAATCCATAATGGCAAAGTCCCATTTTCAGCTGTCATTACTCCAGTCTACTAAGAATATACCATGTCACCTAATCCTTAAGAAATCATTCTAGTGTGCTACTTTATTACTCAATCTTTTCTTATTATTAGAACAGTTTTAAAAGGTGGTGCTTCTTAATGAAGTGTGGATATCGCATTACAATGTCTTTTCCACTTTCTAAGGTATTGAGTACTCTTGTATTTCTTACAAATCACTTAATATTAGTGTTTTGGCAGTATTTTTGATCAATTTAATACATCATTAGTGAACAGAAGCATCAATTGTAAAGGATTACAAAGGATTTTTAAATATTCAGATTGAATTGTTTTGTTTCAGATTTGAAAAATTTTGTTTGGTTAATTTCTCATTACCGCAACACAGCAAGCTTCAAAATGTGGACAATTAAATGTAGTATAAACAAAATTAAAATCAAATTATAAAAAAACAGATGTTGTCCCCAAGATCCTGTAGTAAAAAATAAAAAATACTCACAGTTACACAATGTATATATAGTACTGTACATCAAGCTCTTTTATCTTTAAAGATCAATGCAAATTTTATTCATCATATCAGAATATCTGTGAAGATCTTTAAATCACATAATGATACACAAGGTGACCTAGACCAGGCATCACCAAGACAGACAATCTGAAACCAATGGAATTGTTATAATTTACTGTTCTAAAGCTACAAAAAGTGTCTGCCATCCAAGGCTTTTGTGCAGTTCATCTCAGGCACACAAGTAGAGATAATAGCTTAATAATCTTTATAGATAGATAGCTGTGATATCCTGCACCAATTTAAGGACTGGTGTCACCATGTCCTAACATGGGCGCAAGGTAATCATAGTAATAATAATCTAATGATGCTTCAAAACAGTGAAATTAGACCAGCCATTTTTTACCTTCACCTGCACAAAAAAAGGAAATAATAATGATTACAGAGACTAGGGAGGATGTCAGATATGCTCCTACCTGAAAAAGATCAGGGCTATTCCATAATCATCTTCTATTAGGCTTTATGGCACAGCTCTCTAGAATACTCAATTCTGATTTGTCAGTGGCGCCATCTAGTGGTCTGATATTTATCTGCATCAACCGTACATCCACATATCAGACCGCTCATCCGGGTATTTGCGAGCCATCGTACCTGCTTCTCGGATCACTGAGCGCGCTCTACAATTAAGCTAATAAGATAATTTCAACTCAATCAATGTTTCAAGCGCATTTATTTATTTATTGTCAAGTAGTCTTGTTATAAGATGCATTATGAGTAGATAGACGCTCATTAATTACAAAGTAAACACCAACAGAACTCAGACGCAAACTGGAGGTGGATTTCAGCTGTTCAGCGATTTAGTTTTTCTCACATAATTACATCATTTCAGCGCAAATCAGCGTTTCATGTTCAAGTATTTGTTTATTTGGCATGTAGTTTTGTAATAGGCTGGATAATGGGCAGTCAGATGGTCATTTTCACAAAATAAACACCAACAGAACTGTGACGCAATCCGGAGGTGGATTTCAGCTGTTCAGCTGTTTCTTTCTTTTCACAGAATTGCATAATTTCAATGCAAATAAATATCCAATGATATCCATGTATTTATTTATTTGGTTTGGTCGCTTCGCATCGGGATCCTGATCACCTCGTTGGGCTTTATTTTGTGATAACAACCGGCTGACTGTACGTTATTCCTTACTTATTGTGTAGGGTTTGCCGTACCTTGTAAAATTTAGTCGTAACATCACAACAAACCAATTATTGGCAGCTACAGAACAATTTACCATTTATTCACAGGATCTGTATTGCCTTGTTAAAGTTGAATGAATTAATGAATACATTTATTAATTCATTCATTCATTCTATACGTAATGAAACCATAGAGTTAATGACAAATGTATCAGTGATGTCTGAACTTCAAAAATGCAAAAAGCAAGAAATGGATGTTGTTTTCTCTAGACCTTAAAGACCCTATAAAATGGTTTGATGAACTCAATTTTGTTTCCTATGTTGTCATATTTCCGGGACATTTGGAAGGACTTGTCTTTTTTAAATAGTAAATAGCCATTAGTTACTTCACAGCTCGATAAAACCTTTCACTCTAGAGAGCATTAATTGGGCATAAAAATGGTCAAAATAGTCTCATGACAACTTGTAATAATTCATATAAGATGGAGATATCTCAAGATATCATACGACATGGCTCGTACCAAAAGGTACAACTTTTAGACCAACCAATCAACAAGGAAGTGTCTGTGAACAAATTTGGTTACTTATGCCATATTTATTTATGGACTAAAAGTCACAAAACTTCAACTTTGTTTTCATGGGGACTTTAAAGTAACTGGCTTTTAAAATCAGACAGATGCACACAAACACACACTCTGGGCTTGCCTGATAAGTATTTTATTACCTCATTCAAAGTGTCTGGCCAGTTTTCTGTGGTGCTTTTCCAAGGGATTATTCCCATTAGCATTCAATAGCCGCCAAATATCAAACCACTTTTGCCTTATTGATCCTCGCTGTGCATGAAGACTAACAATATGTTTACATTTGCATTCAATTTTCATATAATACATGGCAAAAAAATGACTTGCTGAATGTGATTGGATTGTGCACTGTTCTGCTTTCATATGTGGACACATTAGCGATTGCTCACAATGACCTTGGGCTAAAAACACTCACGCAAGCCTCATCGGCCCCTCCTTTACTTGCGCCTCCTCACTTGTTTAAGAGATGCAAATGGGATCAGGGAAGGTCCTGTGGGAGCTTTGTTCCACTAACTACAGGGTACAAACAATTAGCATGTGCGGAGGCATGAATATGTGCTCACCTTGTGCTCAGACGGGCAAAGATGTCCTCAAATCAGTGCACAAGAGATGCTGTTATCAAGTGTTGCTAGGAGATTTTTATTCAATGCAGTGTATAACTAATGAGTCAAGATGAGGTTTTTATGAATCCATTTTCTTTTTCTTAACTCTGGATAGAATAGTGAACCTCATGAAAAATGAAAATATGTCCAGGTCACATTTTACTCCAGAATCAAAAGAAATAAAAATTAAGCCTATTTTTAAGAGATTTTAAAGGGATAGTTCACCCAAAAATGAAAATTCTCTCATCATTTACTCACACTCATGCCATCCCAGATGTGTATGACTTTCTCTCTTCAGCAGAACACAAAGATAGATTTTTAGAAGACTATCTCAGCTCTGTGGGTTTATACAAGGCAAGTAAATTGTGATCAGACTTTTGTAGCTCCAAAAATCACAAAAAGGAATCATAGAGGTAATCCATTAGACTCCAGTGGTTAAATCCATAACTTCAGAAGCAATATAATAGGTGTGGATGAAACAGATCAAATTGTAAGTCTTTTTTTTATTTTTTTTTATTTTTTATTTTTTTACTTTAAATCTCCTTTTTCACTTTCACTTTTACAACTGAAAGTCACATGTGGTGCCTGTTTAGTTTCACTGTCACATCTGAAAGTGAAAAATAAAGTGGAGATTTAGAGTAAAAAGGACTTAAATTATTATCTGTTTCTCACCCACACCTATCAGATCGCTTTTGAAGATATAGATTTAACCACTGGAGTTTTATGGATTACTTTTATGTTTCATTTATGTGATGTTTGGAGCTAAAAAGGTCTGATCACCATTCACTTGCATTGTATGGACCTTCAGAGCTGAGATATTCTTCTGCGTTCTGCTGAAGAAAGAAAGTCATACACATCTGGGATGGCATGAGTGTGAGTAAATAATAAGACATTTTTCATTTTTTGGGTGAACTATTCCTTTTATGATTGATTGCATTTCCATGCCAATAAGTACATTTTCTTCTCTTACCGTATAGCATCTAGATGTTGTTTTGCAATTCCCATTATTTTCAGTGGTGATTCGTATTAGATTATCATTACTATAATGCAGTATTATTAATACATTTCAAGAAAAATTACTGTAATGCAATGACAGTAGGCAGTGCCAGACAGACAGACAGAAGTATGGAGCGATAGAACGATGGATGAATGGATGGATGGAGCAATGGACAGACGTAGAGAGAGAGAGAGAGAGAGAGAGAGAGAGAGAGAAAGGAACGGACAGACGGACGGCAGAACAAATGTGACTTGCTTCATTATTTTGAGTTACTTTGACCCAGAAACACACTTTGAGTTTTAAGCTCTATAGATATTTAAGCACAAGATATAATCATTTAATTATTTAATGTTTTCCTTTTTACTTTACTACATAAAACTCAATCGGTATCTGTAGTACAAAGTGATTCAAACTGATGTAGGTCACAAAAACTGCCATGAAATGCAATTTAGATAATACATTATTAGATTTGATATTTCAGTAATGAGAATTTTATATTTATTTATTTATTTATTTTTGGCCATTAGAGTAATGAAAATAATATCACAATGCAAGTTTTCTCAATAGTCCCGAAACCTAGTTAGGCCAACAGAGGCAGCATTTTAAGGCAACATAGGCGCGCTCCAGACATGAAGGCTGTTTCAAAAGGTTGTCAGCGAAATTGATAGCCGTGAATGGAATATAATCGTTATTTTGTATATCTGGTTTTGTAAAGTGGTGCTGATTGCTTAAAATAAAGAAGTCTCACCACTCAAAACTTTTTTTTGGCCTTCATACAGTATGGCGAGATAAAAAGAAGCTAAAAATGAGAGTGAAGCCAAGGAGATCCATCTAAATTTAGCTGAGATGAGAGCTGCATTTTGATGGAAGAGTTCACAAGGTTTTCTATCTAATCCAATCAATCTAGAACAAAGCCAGAAGTGTTCTCCAAACTAAGCACTCAGCACGCCGTATGAAAGGAGCAAGACACGTTTGATCTCTCTGTCCAAGCACAGCACCATGAGTTTGCTGAAACAGATTGTTTTTCTCTCAAACTTTGTTCACGTGATGTAACTTCCCATTACCTAAAGCATGAAATGATCAAAAGATTCAAGAAGCTCGAACTCATTGTGTTTTGAGCTAAATTTGACCTGCTACCCTAATGCTTTGCTTCTTCTAAAGTTTGCAAAATCTCTCAAAGTAACACAGCTGGCAGGCATGGCCATCCAGAGCAGTGTTCTCATCGGGTAACACATCTGCATCCTCCGGGGCCCCAGAGAATCATCGGAGCCATACATACTCTGTTTGTTTTTGTTGAGTCATAATCACCCATACATCACCCATAGGAACAGACGAGCTCGCTGTCAGAATTACTAATGTAGATGCAGATACGTCCATGAAACACACTCATGCATGCTGTTTCTGCATTGTTGTTCATTTTTACTGGGGCGTGTTGTTTATATGTGATTCTGAGGTGTCGTCTGATGGAGTTTTTGCCTGCAGGGTTTAAAGAAGCACAAAAATGAAAGATTTCACCAAATTGTGTTAGATAAAAAAAAAATGGCCTTCAATGCATGATGTAGGCTATGCAGCTGAAAAATTGAGAAAAAACTGCATAATCTCTTTACATTGCTGATTGGTGACATTTGAAACATTATACATACAGTGGTGTGAAAAAGTGTTTGCCCCCATCCTGATTTCTTATTTTTTTGCATGTTTGTCACACTTAAATGTTTCAGATCATCAAACAAGTTTAAATATTAGTCAAAGATAACACAAGTAAACACAAAATGCAGTTTTTAAATGAAGGTTGTTATTATTAAGGGAAAACAAAATCCAAACCTACATGGCCCTGTGTGAAAAAGTGATTGCCCCCTAAACCTATTAACTGGTTGGGCCACCCTTAGCAGCAACAACTGCAATCAAGCGTTTGCGATAACTTGCAATGAGTCTTTTACAGCGCTGTGGAGGAATTTTGGCCCACTCATCTATGCAGAATTGTTGTAATTCAGCCACATTGGAGGGTTTTCGAGCATGAACTGCCTTTTTAAGGTCATGCCACAGCATCTCAATAGGATTCAGGTCAGGACTTTGACTAGGCCACTCCAAAGTCTTCATTTTGTTTTTCTTCAGCCATTCAGAGGTGGACTTGCTGGTGTGTTTTGGATCATTGTCCTGCTGCAGAACCCAAGTTCGCTTCAGCTTGAGGTCACGAACAGATGGCCGGACATTCTCCTTCAGGATTTTTTGGTAGACAGCAGAATTCATGGTTCCATTTATCACAGCAAGTCTTCCAGGTCCTGAAGCAGCAAAACAGCCCCAGACCATCACACTACCACCACCATATTTTACTGTTGGTATGATGTTCTTTTTCTGAAATGCGGTGTTACTTTTACGCCAGATGTAATGGGACACTCACCTTCCAAAAAGT
Organism: Myxocyprinus asiaticus; assembly: GCF_019703515.2. Classification (NCBI taxonomy): domain Eukaryota; kingdom Metazoa; phylum Chordata; class Actinopteri; order Cypriniformes; family Catostomidae; genus Myxocyprinus; species Myxocyprinus asiaticus. The sequence continues at coordinate 6,783,397 of NC_059363.1, read as the reverse complement.
TCAACTTTTGTCTCGTCAGTCCACAGAGTATTTTCCCAAAAGTCTTGGGGATCATTAAGATGTTTTCTGGCAAAAATGAGACGAGCCTTAATGTTCTTTTTGCTCAGCAGTGGTTTTCGTCTTGGAACTCTGCCATGCAGGCCATTTTTGCCCAGTCTCTTCTTATGGTGGAGTCATGAACACTGACCGTAACTGAGGCAAGTGAGGCCTGCAGTTCTTTGGATGTTGTTGTGGGGTCTTTTGTGACCTCTTGGATGAGTCGTCGCTGCGCTCTTGGGGTAATTTTGGTCGGCCGGCCACTCCTGGGAAGGTTCACCACTGTTCCATGTTTTCGCCATTTGTGGATAATGGCTCTCACTGTGGTTCTCTGGAGTCCCAAAGCTTTAGAAATGGCTTTATAACCTTTTCCAGACTGATAGATCTCAATTAATTTCTTTCTCATTTGTTCCTGAATTTCTTTGGATCTCGGCATGATGTCTAGCTTTTGAAGATCTTTTGGTCTACTTCACTTTGTCAGGCAGGTCCTATTTAAGTGATTTCTTGATTGAGAACAGGTGTGGCAGTAATCAGGCCTGGGTGTGGCTAGAGAAATTGAACTCGGGTGTGATAAGCCACAGTTAAGTTATGTTTTAACAGGTGGGGTAAACACTTTTTCACACAGGGCCATGTAGGTTTGGATTTTGTTTTCCCTTAATAATAACAATCTTCATTTAAAAACTGCATTTTGTGTTTACTTGTGTTATCTTTGACTAATATTTAAACTTGTTTGATGATCTGAAACATTTAAGTGTGACAAACATGCAAAAAAATAAGAAATCAGGAAGGGGGCAAACACTTTTTCACACCACTGTATATGAAATTAGATAACTATGTTTGATGACATTAACTGTTACTGTAGTTTGAATATCTGTATCTTGCATGATGTGTCAATTGAATTTAGTGTCTCTAGCAAGGCCAACCATCAAGTATTTGTCTGTATTTTTTGTTTTTTGGTCAAAATTGGCCCATATGCCAATCATGTGCATTATTTTAACTGTGTGCAAGGCAGTATATATCTCCTTAGTTAGAATCCTTTTCTGGATCTGATTGGCTTATTTATGTATGCATGTGTTTGTGTGAGTTCTGTGATATATTATAAAATACAGTATGCATGTATTTACATTCATGTTGACACTACTATGGTATTACACATCCTGTTTCATATTTGGGTGGTGCAAAGTTTGCAATCCTTGTGTTTTAGCTATAAACCTAAAGCGAACAAATATTGAAGCTTGAATTGTCTATTTTAAAATCAGGCATTATTTATTCTATACATTTATTATAAGTTTGTCTTGCATAACTTATGAGACATTTCTTAATTATCATACAAAATGCACAAATTACAGTATGTGCCAAATATTACATGCACAATTGAATGTGTCGTTTCTAAAGTTTATCTGTAAATTCCATTTATTCAATGACTGAAGTATGTTATTATTTAGTGTTATCATGTTTAGAATATTTTTTAGGTTGCATTTAACTTTTTTTAATTTAGGGAGATGTTAGAGGGATGATCAGTGACTAGGATTGAACTAGAGTCTTCCTGCTTGAGCATCACTGCTCATGTGTCTAAAGCCCACTATACACTGTAGGATTGATCACAAATCCACAAATCCACAAATCCAAAATTACAGATGTCGAGGATGAACGTAATTGAGGAGGTAGCTTACAGTAATAATTAGCTACTACAAGCAAAGATTCAAAAAACAAAAAAGACCTGTGGCCCTAAAAATAACAAAGTTATGCGTTCACATAGGGAAAACAAAAAAGGTGGGTTATAGTATGTCTTTCTCCTCTTTTAGAATAGTTTACCTATAGGCCACACACATTTTTTAAACAATTCATATAGGCTAATAATTTGTCAGGTTTGAAAATTCCCTATGGATAATGCACAAACATGCCATAGATTTCAATGATTGTATCCAATTGTATCTGTTCATTTGGATTAAAACGTCCCCTAAATACAAATATAAAGTGTTCAAAAATATTTTTTTATGAAATTGGAGTGGGGTGAATCTTAACTAAAGAAGTTTACGGATGTTTAAAGTACATTTATTAAAAGTAAAATAGTAATTAATGTAAAGTTGTAAAGAAATTTCATGATAAATGTAAAGAAACAAAGTGTTAAGAAAATGCAATCATTTATTTATTTTCATTTTGTAAACTCTGTATTTATTTAATTCAGGGAACAATGCTTTCATGTTGCTGAAGTGTTACACTTTTCTCCAAGTATTTTCTGCTTATTTATTTATTCATTCAAACTTTTTATATAAAATGAAAAGGAGAAAAAATCAGTGAAATCGCTTGAGTAGAGTGATAACTGGGCACAAATGTTGCTATGGTGCAGACGCGGAGTAAGTCTCTTTCCAAGGAGCATAATCAGTGGGGTTTCTCTGAAAACAGTGAATCCTTTTCTGGAGGAGCGGACTATCTCATCTGGCCATCATAATAGCAGTCACACTCTACAACTGCGATGCTAAATTTCTGACACTACCAGAACTTCATCGGAGGCTAAAGATCATCACAAAGGCTATTAATCGGCCATCGGTGAGCATGTCACACTAAACGTTGTAAGATTGCCGATTTTGCCTTACGACAATAGAAATCCTTTAGGATTCCCGAAATTTGTCTCAAACAGCAGAATCGTGGTTAAATTGTACAGTGTGCACCATGCTTTAAGCATGTACACAAACTGCTGACCACAAACTTAACTTGTGTTATCATGTAACAACAAAAATAACTGGTAACTTTTTAAACTTATAGAATGCAGTGTGCAGAAAGGACACATGAGAGCTCATTTACCACAGTCATTAGAATGCAGGCATCTGCTTAGCTGAGGATGATTGTATAATATTCACATGAGGGTGAGTGCATTCTAAATCCCGTAATCCACCAAACTCTATTACACAAGTGAGTTATACACATCAGAGGAGAAACAGTCAACGTTACCCACTAAATACATGAAAGAGACTTTATTGAAATGCATTGTAGTGGTTCATTGTATGCAGCTCTTTAGACAGTTTTCTGATGTAGATGGATTACAGTGTATTGCAGAAGTGTTTGTAATGAAGTCTCAGCACTATCTCTCTTGCAGTGTGAATGCGGACACATACATACTCTATGCAGTGCATTACTGCAAAAACAAAAGGTGGGTGTGACCATTGACTCAGCCTGCTATTACTCCATCTTGATAATGATCCTTTAATGAAGTTGAATGAAGTTACATGCAACATTGTGACTGATAATCAATAGTTCACACTGCTATTGTGTTACAATTAGCCTAACCCCATGAGACAGGCCAAAGGGCAAATGCTTCATCCAGTTGCTGTGAAGGGTTAACAAAGATGGGGAGAAGAAGTGCATTTAGAGTTTATAGCAGTCAAGATCCTTGTTAAAACCCAAGAGAAAACATACAGGGGAAAATGCATCTATCTATCTATCTGTCTATCTATCTGTCTGTCTGTCTGTCTGTCTGGTTGGCTGTTCTGTCTGGTTGCCTGTTCTATCTATCTATCTGTCTGTCTGTCTGGTTGGCTGTTCTCTCTGGTTGCCTGTTCTATCTATCTATCTATCTATCTATCTATCTGTCTGTCTGTCTGTCTGTCTGTCTGTCTGGTTGTCTGTTCTGTCTGTCTGGTTGTCTGTTCTGTCTGGTTGCCTGTTCTATCTATCTGTCTGTCTGTCTGTCTGTCTGTCTGTCTGTTTGGCTGTTCTGTCTGTCTGGTTGGCTGTTCTGTCTGGTTGCCTGTTCTATCTGTCTGTCTGTCTGTCTCTCTGTCTGTCTGGTTGGCTGTTCTGTCTGTCTGGTTGCCTGTTCTATCTATCTGTCTGTCTGTCTGTCTGGTTGGCTGTTCTGTCTGTCTGGTTGTCCGTTCTGTCTGGTTGCCTGTTCTATCTATCTGTCTATCTATCTATCTATCTATCTGTCTGTCTGTCTGTCTGTCTGTCTGGTTGGCTGTTCTGTCTGTCTGGTTGTCCGTTCTGTCTGGTTGCCTGTTCTATCTGTCTGTCTGTCTGTCTGTCTGTCTGGTTGGCTGTTCTGTCTGTCTGGTTGGCTGTTCTGTCTGGTTGCCTGTTCTATCTATCTGTCTGTCTGTCTGTCTGTCTGTCTGGTTGGCTGTTCTGTCTGGTTGCCTGTTCTATCTATCTATCTATCTATCTATCTATCTATCTATCTGTCTGTCTGTCTGTCTGGTTGGCTGTTCTGTCTGGTTGCCTGTTCTATCTATCTATTTATCTATCTATCTGTCTGTCTGTCTGTCTGTCTGTCTGTCTGTCTGTCTGGTTGGCTGTTCTGTCTGTCTGGTTGTCCGTTCTGTCTGGTTGCCTGTTCTATCTATCTGTCTGGTTGGCTGTTCTGTCTGTCTGGTTGGCTGTTCTGTTTGTCTGTTTGTCCGTTCTGTCTGGTTGCCTGTTCTATCTATCTATCTATCTATCTACCATCCGTCCGTTTATCCATCCATTGTTCTATCGCTTCGTACTTCTGTATGTATTTATGTACTGTATGTATGCCTGTCTGTCTGTCACTGTATCACTCTATCACTCTGCCTTCTGTCTGTCTGTCCGTCTGTCCATCCATTTATCCATCCATCCATCTCTCTCTTTCTCTCTCTCTCTCTCTCTCTCTCTCTGTGTCTGTCTATCTATCTGTCTATCTGTCCATCTTGTTATTTGCACTACACAATATTTTAAAATCTGGGTTTGCTTTTTATAAGAAGATTATTTCATTATATAGCATATATGTTGAAGCATTATCTAATAATTTACTCCCATTGCTTCACTTTACTGTTCTGTTTCTCTGAACATCCATCAGTGCTGCGTCTCTCTTGAGACTTCAGAAGTGATGAGATGTGCAATAACACGCCATGCTTTAATAATCCTGCAAGCTAGCCCAATATGGCTAAATTTCCCAGTGCATTGGGGGAGGAAATCAAACACAAAACCAGCAACTTCAATGTTAAACTCATTGCTGATTCATAACATCCACAGCAACAAACCATATTAGAGTTTTTCTGACCAGCTGTTGAAGGCTCCACTGGGTGAAGGTTCCACCTGTTTTATGTGGAGAAAGGGAAAGGCACATATGTTAACGTGCAGGTTTCTGACAGATACATCAGAACGTCCAGTATGCTGATGAAGATGTGACAGGCAGCGTTAGTTCCCAGGACATTCTGATGTCAAGGAAAGGCCTTCAGGGGAGTTTGCGGTTAAGTGCTTCCCAGTTCTCTGCATTAACATAAGCATATGTCCATATGTTCATATGCCTAATTCCCAGTATAGAGTCAGACTACTTTGAGCGACAGGATATATCTTGATGTTCATATGATGCTGGAAGCTGAAAAAGTTAATAAATTCTGTTAGGTGAATTTTATTGGAATTTGATTAACTTTGACCATGTTTGGTCATGCTTGGGTAATAACAATTGTCTGATTCAGTTGGGATTGTACAATCAATGCAAAAGAATGGGCTAGTATATAGGGCTGTCTTATCAAATATGTGTTGTAAGATATTTAAATTCTAGATGTTTAATTGTTTCATGGATTCTCAAGATTTTTGTTTCCAGTTGTGGAAAATTATTCACATTCACAACATTTTATTAATCTGAACCTTGCAAGGAAAGAGTCATTTAGCCAACACTTTTGTCCAGTCCACTTATTCCCAGAAACAATATTCCTTGGAGAAAGTATCTTGATCAATTACACAATAGTCATTAATCACCACTTGAGGGATTCAAACCTACAGTTATCTTATTACATCAAAAAACATTTACTATAGCGTAAGGCAAGACATTTACCATTTTTCATTACATAACCAACTACATTTACAATCAAATTATCAAATTGTGCTGTAGCATCGTGATGGAACAAATGAAAATGTAATATAAACTGCATTGAGATCATTCTGAAAATCACAATATTAGGAACTTGTTTCTCTACGTATGGACCAATATTTCTTTATGTGGTCTCACATAAGAGGATCTTTCTTTGGTGATGAAAATGTCTATAAAGTGTCTGTTTTGGTATTTCATAATTTCACCAAGTTTCCCAATCAGCCTTGGTTTTATTCTTCACCCGAAGGGTTTAATCTTTGTCAGTCGCTCTCTGCTTTGATTCAAATTCTGTTTCATGATTTTTCCTTTGCACTGACAGCTCTAAACATTAAATGACTACGTATTTTCTTAGAAAAGTTGATGTAGTCTTCATGCAGACATTGTTTTCATTTCAGCACATTAAAACAAAAGAAATGGGAAACTATCAAGGTACTGCCCACTCTTGAGAATTGAATGGTTTTTGAGAAAAGGAGCGTCAGAGAGATGTGAAAACAAAAATTTACATTTTACATTTCCATTTATGCATTTGTCAGATGCTTTTATCCAAAGCGACTTACAATGCCCTTATTACAGGGACAATCCCCCTGGAGCAACCTGGAGTTAAGTGCCTTGCGTAAGGTCACAATGGTGGTGGCTGTGGGGATTGAACCAACAACCTTCTGCTTACCAGTTCAGTGCTTTAGTCCACTACGCCACCACCACTCAAAATGTATCCAATCTGTCGTGACATTTTGCTTTGGTTTGAAAAGGGATGACATGGATGATTGAAAGAACCTTTTAAGCTGTGCAAGATGGATGAGATGATTAATTGATCATTGAGCAAGCGATTTCTGGACATTTCCTGTATTTAGCCTCGGTCTGCCAGTTTAGAACGTGCTCCGATACTGTTAATTGCCCTTTTGGTCTCATACAGTACAGTTGCTGCTTTCTGTCTTTGTTGTTAATCAGTTGTACAAATTAAGGTTTAAATAGGTGTAAACTGTTTAATAAAAGGGATAGTTCACCTAAAAATTACAATTCTGCCATTATTTACTCATCTTCATGCCATTCCAAAATCTTATGTTGCTATATTTCTGTGTAACACAAAAGTAGAAAAAGTATGGACTACTTTTATGCCATTTTGTGGTTTTTTGTTTTTTTTTTAAGATATGGCCAATAGTCATTGTATGTCAGAAACTGTGTAAAGATTCTTGAAATATGTCCACTTATTGAAAAAACAAATATGGATTTGTAATGACATGAGCTTAAATATGTAATTACATAATTTTAATTTTTGGGTTAACTATACCTCCAATTAAAATAAGCTTTGATTGGTCCCTGATACAGCAACCTTTTGTGTATTTTTCTTTTTTAAATTTCCCTAAATATTTGCTCTACTTCCTTTCAGCCAATCTGATAAATTACTTTGTTGTTTTTGGTTTAAAAAGAAGTGTTTATCTACCATAATTACTCATGCTCTAGTTACTGTACAGACAACTCACAAACCAGGTCTGTGAAAGGAGTTTGTTATTAAAATGACATTTGACTTTAATCTAAATTAGAATTCCAAAGTAGATTATGTGTTCCCGGAAAGAAAAAGAAGAAAAAAAAAACAAATATGCATAATACAAGTAAAGAAGCAGCTATCTGAGTCTTTGTGTCATGTTAAAATGGAATGACAGAGCTTCAAAAGACGTGAATATGAGGGAGAGCGCACTCTGATTTCTATCATAACTCCACATTTTGCCACTTGGAAGTCTAGCGAAGCTTTTGATTTATGTTCAGACGGAAAACAGAGAGAGGGAGAGTCACAGGCAAGACGTGTGCCGTTTAATGAAGTTGTGCTGGAACGCCCATGATTTGGGATCAAAGCCACTTTTTTATCTGAAGGTCTAAACTTCTGAAACTGACTCCCCTGTAGGAAATGAAGTTTTTACACTGACATTTGCCATCTCACACCACGCATCCAGCCCTCAAAATTGCCCCATGTTCATTAAATCTTTTGCATGGGATTGGAAAAGGTTTTAGTAAATGAATGTTCATTCAGTAATTCTGAATGGATGCAAATCTTTATTTTTAAATCATAAATGAGGTTGCTTGAGTCCACCTTCAAGAAACATTCAAAGGTTTAATTAGACTTTCCATTATAATAACATTATAATGTTGTATAAGCACTGTAAAGTATATGCTGCTGTAACAGATGCAGATTGCTTCGTAATTAATTCATTTAGACCTGTTTATGCTGACAATTTAACATATAAGATACAGAGGATATGTTATATCTTAACATGCTTCATACAGTATGTGATATTGCAAGGGACGTTGCAATCATTATTTCTAAGACTTTCTAAGTTCGCCCCATCCACTTTTTGTGAAATAATCATGACATTTTTATAGTTGTATTGTGTTTGACCACAGTGCAAAGAAAATAATTGTACCCAGATGTGAAAAATAATGATTAAAGACCAAGCAAAAGTCTTTGCCAAATTATTGCATTGCTAACCAAATTTGCAAGTGGTAAGCGACAAGAGTACTGTGGCTATCGCTTACTATCCAAGGGTAATTAATATTTATATGCCAAGTTTATTTCGTTTTCTAATGTGTCCCCCCATTTTTTACACCATTCCTAAACCCTTGGATTTAACTATAATATCTATAAGCTGTAAAGTAGCATTGAACTTTAATAGCATGAACTTTTTTTAATGCTTTCATGTTGGAATTGGAAGTTTTGCAGTCCCACTTTATATTAAGTGTCTTTAACTACTATGTACTTAAGCATGTGATACAATGTACTTATGCATGTTGTTGCATTGTACTTATGTTTAAAATACCTGCATTTAATGACATTTGGAGTTACACTGTTAACCTTACCCCTAACCCAAACCTTACCCAGATCCTAACTCTAACTCTAACTCTAACCCTAACCCTACCCCTACTCCTAAACCTACCCGTTCCTCAACTTCAGTAGCAACAAATTTTAAAATTGTGAATTTTACAGAACAAAATGTACTTAATGTTAGTAAATTGTAGTTAAAAAAACCTAATATAAAGTGTGACCAGTTTTACTATGTTCTGCAAAAGACGTATTTATATATATAGAAATTCTAACTTTAGTTCAAGTTAGTTCAAACCCTTGCAAAACCTGTTTATTTAGGGCAAATTTGCAGTTAATCTGTGGAAAGATTGCTGCAAACAAAACCAAAATGCTTATTTGCATCTAAAAAATATGAATTTGCAGCAATGTTTGCAACACATTTGCATCCGGGCTTTGCCAGAATATACTTATAATATTTTTATATGGGTATCTATGCCTTCAGTTAATAAGTCAGTGATAATCTTTGTTCATTTTTCTTATTACTTTGTGTAGGGGACTTTGTCATTGATAGTGAAAGTGGATGGACAGTGGACATTTTTGTGAAACAGAGGAGTGGTATATGATGCAGGCCAGATTCAAACCCACATCTCCTATATAGATATCACAGCTAAATGTGTCTAAAACGTGTGTTGACCACAGCTCCAACAAGTCAGTGATCATCTTCTTATTTTTTTCAATTAGTTACTTATTTTTAAGAGAAATGGCACACATTTTGTAATGAATGAAAATAGCTACCAATAATTGTCCTTAATTTCTTCTTTTTCTCCAGCTCTTGTGACTTTTACTTAATTGAAACAACTGTCAGCTATCAGGCCAGTCGATTAATTTGACATGCAGTGAGATACGCAGGCAAGCGTTTCAGGACACACCAGCACCTTGCTAATAAATCAAACTGGGGCTGTCACACGGGAAAAGGCCATCTAAATGTTCCTGCTAATTTTACAGAGCGCCATTTCAAGTATGCCTGCTCTGGTTAATGTAAGAGCCCTGCTCTCACGTCTACCCATACTAGCCTGAGGCTGTGATCAGGTGCCTGATGTCAGGGTTTATCATCAGCGAATGGTGATTGCTTTAGAATTGGTCCTCAGAATAAGCCTGTGCCATTTGTTCAGGTAATGCAGGACAAGTGGGGTTGGCTTTGTCTCTCACATTGCTCAGTTAACTGTGGAGATGTTTTCACAAGATTGGGGTGATTGTGCTGAAAATATGAAGGTAAGATGTGTGCTCTGGTCCAAAACCTAGTTGACTCAAAAATTAAAATTCTGTCATCATTAATTTATTATCGTTCCAAACCTGCTCCGAATGGGATTCGAACCGGCGTCTCTGGCATTGGAGGCAGGCACACTAACGAGGCTAAAGGCTACAGCCCTTAGTGTCAGTCGCTAGTGCGCTTCTTGAGGCCAGGGGAGTGAGGTTTACACAAACCGCACAGCTATCACGTACCAGCTGGCTACCGTAACACTCACCCCCTAAACCTCACTCCCATCTGGGTCAGCGGCACCACTGTAACCATTCCTGCTCAACCCGCTCCGAACGGGATTCGAACTGGCATCTCCAGAATGGGAGGGCGGGTGCACTAATGAGGAGGCTAAAGGCTACAGTACAGCTCCTAGCATCAGTCGCTAGTGCGCCTCTTGAGGCCAGGGGAGTGAGGTTTACACATACTGCACAGCTATCATGTACCAGCTGGCTACCGTTTCACCTGTGTTAGGGGCTGACAGTCTCAGTAACCATTCACTTTTATTGTAAGGAAAGAAAAATGCAGTGAAAGTGAATGGTGACTGAGGCATTCTGCCTAACATGTGTGGCATGAGTTGCTGCCTGTGTAGAGAGTTAAAAATGAGTGTCTTACAGGGTCCAATGACCGTTAGGATGCTGCTTTTTTAAGTCAGTTGCCTAGGCTGTAGGCAGTGAGGCAACTAACTAGGGTTCAGTATGAATTTAAAGTCTACATGAATTGCCAGTAAACTTACTGCACACTGACTGAATGCAAGAAACATTTCTTATATATTCTAAGCACACAGACTTCTTTAATGGGGTAAATGGCATCTTCTTTGCCTGAATGAAATCTGTTCCCTTCCTTTCCATTTGCTTTAAAGGATTTTTACTTTTTTTATATATATACAAATATGCAGAGCTGATTATCTTTCCGCACTCTTTTCTTATCTCTTTACCAAAGAATTTCAAAATATCCTCTCCTTTGTTGTATTGTTCATCATTTGCTTTGTCCAAGCACATGCAGAATACTCCATGTGAGAGAAATAGCGCAATGCCATCAATTTTAAATGCTGTCATGCAAATCAAAGTGGAACACATGTCCAGTCCATCTCAGGCAATTGAGATTCCATTAGCAATCGTACAATGTTACCCGTGCAGAGCCGCAGCTAGTGAGATGTGTTTATGGGCTTTTTGATTCGCTGAGATGAAGAAGACATATCACTGTTCTGCTGCAACAATAAAGAACTTTAGAATCCCTGATGAGTCCTAAACCATGTCGCTGAAATATGAGCATTGTTGAAATTGAAATTGGGATCCAATTAAGCACCATAAAAGTATCGGACTCATGCGCTAAAGTCCTCTGAATCATACAATAAATTTGTATGAGGTACAAACCGAAAGATTTGATTCTAAATTTATTTATATTGGTATATTTCAGTCATAATGTCCATTTTGCTTAGGCCTACATATGAAAGAAATTCTCTCTCAGCTAATGTTGTTAATTATTAAAGTTAGATACCTCCTCTCACGCATAGAGAAATCATAGCAGAAGTATCTCACTCAATCCACTGCCTGTTGCTTTTGCTCCGGGATAAAGTGGCCCATAACTGCTGGTGTTGGATCAGTTTCCAGAAGCCAAATCCAAACCTTAACTGTAAGCGAAATGCAAAAACTGACTCTAGATCAGTGGTTGATGATAACATCTTCTGACATTGCTTACTGCATTCATGCACAGAAAACGTAGCTATAAATGGTTGTACATTAAAATATTTTTTTTTTAAAAACTTCTCTTAAAAGAAGACAGTGTAATTCATGGATTAATTATTAAGTAGTTTTGGTAGCATTAAACATGATTTCATCAAATATAAATACAATATTTCTCAAATGCTATATATATATATATATATATATATATATCTGGCATCTGGCACCAACAATCATGCCACGGTCCAAATCACTGAGATCACATTTTTCCCCCATTCTGATGGTTGATGTGAACATTAACTGAAGCTCCTGACCCGTATCTGCCTGATTTTATTCACTGCACTGTCACACGATTGGCTGATTAGATAATCGCATGGATGATTGTTGGTGGCAGATGGGCTGGTTTGAGTATTTCTGTAACTGCTGATCTCCTGGGATTTTCACACACAACAGTCTCTAGAATTTACACAGAATGGTGCCAAAAACAAAGAACATCCAGTGAAGGGCAGCTCTGCGGTTGTAAAAAGCCTTGTTGATGAGAGAGGTCAACAGAGAATGGCCAGACTGGTTCGAACTGCCAAAGTCTACGGTAACTCAGACAAACGCTCTGTACAATTGTGGTGAGAAGAATAGCATCACAGAATGCTATTCTAAGATGCGGGTTGGCGCTGTTTTGGCGGCACGAGGGGGACCTACACAATATAAGGCAGGTGGTTTTAATGTTGTGCCTGATCGGTGTATATTACATCACATCTCCACTTTATACAGCACCCCCATTATTTTCAGAAGCACCCTCAGCTATTTTGATCTGGAACTGGGCCTGCCCCAGTGGCTGAAGCTGGAGGTGTTTTTGAACGCATGGGCACAAGTGAGCTTCGGGTAACAGGTCCACAGAGTGGCACCAAAAGCAAGTTGTAGTTTAGTTGTAAATGATGTAATACAGTCAACAGGAGTGCATATTTTATTAAACTTATGCTCTAACCCAAACCCCAACCCTAAACCTAACCATACACAGTTCCAACACATTCCCTGTGCAAACTGTCTTTATGTGCCAAGTTTGATTATGCACACGTGCAAATGAGATTTGAGAACAACGGAAGAGTGCAAGATTTTCAGTAAATAGTAAGCTATTGTTTTAAAATTCCCTTCAGAAGGATTTAATTTACTATGCACTTCTCTTTCAATTATTAAAGTACTAAATCATCATCGAAGGCTATATAGATCTGACCTCTTAATCTTGTTGTTCTATTATTGTACTCCATAGAAAGGAGAGAAAAGACATCACAAAATGCTTTTAGCCACTTATTCAAGCATCTTTCACAGTACATGAGTATTTTTTTCAGGGTTATATCTGTTCATTCCAAATCTACTGTGAATGAAGCATCCAGACTGACTCTGTCTGGACTACTGGGGTGCCGATCATGAGCTCGTAACTCATACGCAGTGGCCTTGCTGTTGTTTGTGCGTCTAGCTGGTGCTGACCGCAAAGGCATTAATCGTTCCCCAGTGCCTCAACCACCAGTGACCGGGCTAAATGCCCCCGCTCTCAAACCATTTACCCCTGCACCTCACTCTCACTGCCTGCCTAAATAACTGTTTCAGTTTCAAGAGGGAAGCTTATCGATTCCTAGGGGGTGGTTAATGAATGTTTATTGCAATTGCGACCATCAGATACGGTTTTGCTTTATTGATCAAAGGCTACTGGGATAATTTTACACACACGTGAACAAGAATTTCAGTTGATGGATCACTGGGCTTTATCATTACCCCCATTTTAACCTTTCTGCATCTATAATTTTTAGATGTGATATTGGAAAATTTGATTTGTTTCTTTCTGTTTGTATGGAGTGATAATCAGTCATCCAAGAAAATCTATCACTTTCACTATCTCTATATGTGTTCAAGTAAAAATAAAAGCTAGATTTTTACATATTTTAAGAAAATGTGATGGTGCTTGCCCATGCAAAACTTGCCACCACAGTGCTAAGGTGTTGTGGGGGATTTCCAGGGCATTGCTAATCGGTTGCTAAGGTTTTTGAGTGGTCTTTTAGCATATTGCTGTTTGGATGGAAGATTTTGATTGTCCATCAAATTAAAATTTTAAGTTTAATTATCATCAATATACTTCACCCAACTACGGGTACGCGGATGTGAGCACTTGGCCAAAACATTGCCAGTGCGAGGTCCGGTTGAACATGCTTAACGTACGTTCTTTCATTACTGTGGCTGTAACAAACCTCAATATTCAAAGGGTGATAGAATTACCATCAAAAGTTTGTGCCATTAAACTGGATGTCTTATTATTCTGGTAAGTTGCTATAGATAGATTAATTTTAACTTACTTTCTCAGCAGTATTCTTTTTAAACTGTTGCTCCGCCATGACAGTAGTTGGCTCGAAAGAGAAAACTCACCGTAGAAGTGGGCAGTTTACGATAATGTCCGTTATAAAGTCCCTTGTGGCAACTTTGAAAATGCAAATTATTTGTTGTCTGACACATTTTGGAACGCAACAATGCTCGAAATCGAGCTTGCATAGCTAGAAGTGTCTGTGCTTGCGTACTTCCATAGATAGGGTTGCCAAGTCAAGTCATTTTTATTTGTATAGCGCTTTTCACAACACACATCGTTTCAAAGCAGCTTCACAGGAAATCATGCATTAACAAAAAAATGTAACTATAATATCTATAAAGTCTTAGAGTGATCATTGTAGTTTGACTAAATATGATTGTAAATTATGTATAAAAATGTAATAATTAAATAATAATTATATTTAGAACCCCTGTGAGCAAGCTGAAGGCGACTGTGGCAGGGAACACAAAACTCTATAAGATGTTGGTTAATTGAGAAAAATAACCTTGGGAGAAACCAGGCTCACTGTGAGGGCCAGTTCCCCTCTGGCTAAACAACATGAATATAATGCCAATATTAGTTATTTGTGTGCAGTGCAAGTCATGGTTTAAAATTTGTAAATTAAGTAAGCGTTAAGGTCCAGTGTTAAAATATATATATATATATTGTATGAACTGTAAGATTAATGACTAATGTCTTTTAAGTCCATCCTGGATTAACTGCAGAAGTTCACATAGATGCATTGTCCTTTGTTAATTGGCTGATGAAGGCTTTTATTGGCATTTAAATGATAGTCTATGTATTCCATTTCAAGAGTGTAGTCCATCAATAGACAAAGGTGATGCAGGCAGAGATCAATGAGGTGCATCGCAGTTCAACCGGCAGGTCATTTAGGTGAGGTTCGGTGAGGTCTATCCTAAGTCCAAGGTTCAGGCAGTGGCGTATGAAGTATTCGATGTCTTACAGTTGGAGTTGGCATCAGTTCATCCTCTGAAGTCAAAAGACTGAAGTGATGACTGGCTAGCTCTGGCTGTAGTTTGTCGTCATCACTCAGCGACATGTAGCAGTGGAGTCCGACACCAAGCAGGAAAGGAGCTGGATAATATTAGCATAGATGCCATTCAATTTTATGCAGAGTTATAGATCATGATAGATGTTTCTGGTTCCGGCAGACCTGACTAAAGCAGCCTAATTGTGAGTTGATGGATAAATTAGGTGTATGCCTGGCTAAATAGATGAGTGTTTAGTCTAGACTTAAACTGAGTGTGTCTGCATTCCGAACAGTGTTAGGGAGACTATTCCATAGCCAAATATGAGAAGGATCTACCTCCTTTTGTGGAATTTGATATTCTTGGAATTACTAACAAGCCAGAATTTTGTGATCGTAATGAACGTGATGGAATATAGCATGCCAGAAGGTCACTTAAGTACTGTGGAGCAAGACCATTCAAACTTTGTATGTAGTTAACAGAATTTTAAAATTAATATGAAATTTAACTGGTAGCCAATGTAATGATAAAATTGGTCTAATATGATCATATTTATTGGTTCTAGTCAGCACTCTAGCTGCATTTTGAACCAATTGAAGTCTATTTATTGAACTTGCTGGATATCCTCCCAGTAATGCATTACAATAATCTAGTTTTGAGGTTATGAACACATGAATTAGTTTTTCAGCATCAGCAACAGAGAGCATGTGTCGTAACTTAGCCATATTTGGAAGAATGCTGTTCTACAAACATTGGCAATTTGATTTGCAAAGGACAGATTGGTATCAAATATAACGCCTAAATTCTTCGCTGTAGAAGACGACGTAACAGTACATCCATCGAGAGTCATATTATATTTTAGTGGCTTATCTTTAGAGGTTTTTGATCCAATAATTAGTACCTCTGTTTTGTCGGAATTGAGTAGAAGGAAATTTCTGGCCATCCAATCTTTGATATCATTGATGCACTGCTAATTTGAAAAATTGTGAATTTTCATTGGGTTAGAAGAAATGTAAACTTTGGTATCGTCGGTATAACAGTGGAAACTTATTCTATGGTTCCTGATAATATCTCCCAGGGAAAGCATGTATAAGGAGAAAAGCAGAGGCCCTAAACTGATCCCTGTGGCACTTTACTTTTGTTTGGTTTGACAATTCCTTGTTTACACATACAAAGTGGTAACGGTCTGATAAATAGGACCTAAACCATGCAAATGCAAGTCCACTAATGGCAACATAATTCTCCAGTCTATTCAAGAGAATGTCATGATCTATCGTGTCGAAGGCAGCACTAAGATCTAAAAGCACTAGAAGAGAAGTGCAGCCATGATCAGAAGATAAGAGCAACTCATTTGTAACTCTGATAAGTGCAGCCTCTGTACTGTGATGGGGCCTAAATCCTGACTGAAATTGTTCATATATACCATTTCTCTGTAGAAATGAACATAGTTGGGAGGACACTACCTTTTCTAGTATTTTCGACATAAATGGTAGATTTGAAATCAGTCTGCAATTACCCAATTCTCCAGGATCAAGCTGTGACTTCTTAATAAGCGGTTTGATACCTGACATTTTGAAGTCTCTTGGGACATGTCCCAAGGATAGCGAGGAGTTAATAATATTAAGAAGAGGTTCTGAGATTACTGGGAATACTTCTTTTAAGAGCTTAGTTGGTATTGGATCTAACATACATGTTGTGGTTTTTGATTTTTTGATAAGTTTTGTTAGCTCTTCATGACCTATGTTTTCTGAGGTGCTGTGAGAGTTAATTGCATAGTTCCAATTTTATTTCTAATTATTTCAATTTTATCAGTAAAGAAATGCATGAAATCTTTACTATTGTACTATATTTACTATTATCTTCAAAATGTTTTTTTTTTTTTCAAGTTTGACCTTCATTAAATTTTTTCTAAATGATTTAGTGAGAGTTTTGTTTTTGGTAGTTTGGGGAACAGACAGTCTCTATATGATATCTAGGTGATACAGTCTCTATGTGTTGTAGTTTATGTGACCTGTGTGACATCTCAAGGCAGCTAGCAGATGTTTGGTTTAACCAGATTGTCTGCTTCCTGACCTGGTCCCAGTTAGTCAATTACTATCACAATTAAAACTATGAGCCAAAGTACTAGAGAGGAGAGAGGCACCTTCCCTGGAGGGATGGAGTCCGTCTCTCTTTAGCAGGTCAGGTCTACCCCAAAAATTCTTCCAATTGTCTGTAGATCCTATGCTATTCTCCGGACACCACTCAGACATCCAGCCATTCAGTGACACTAATCTACTATAAACCTCATCACCAGGATGAGCAGGGAGGGGGCCAGAGCATATTACAGTGTCTGACATCGTTTTTGCAAGTTCACACACCTTTTTAACATTATCTTTAGTGATCTCCGACTGGCGAAGCCGGACATCATTAGTGCCGACATGAATAACAATTTTTGAAAATCTACGTTTAGCATTAGCCAACACTTGTAAATTTGATCTGATGTCAGAAGCACTAGCCCTGTAAATGCATTTAACAATGGTGGCTGTAGTGTCTATTTCCACGTTCCTTACAATAGAATCACCAATTATTAGGGCTCTTTCAACATGATTCTCAGTGGGTGCATCTCTGAGTGGAGAAAATCGATTGGAAACCCTAACAGGAACGGGAGAGTGGTGTCGCTTTGCTGAGCGAGTATGCCGCTGAGACGTCACACAAACACCCTGCTGCGGGGGGCTCTACAGCCAGAACCAAAGTGTGTGTGTTGCTCACTGTACTACCCGCATCCGAAACAGCATCTACTGGCTTCTCTTTCTCACTGACCTCTACTAGCATTCGGATGCGTGTCTCTAACTCATTAATCTTCTCCGTCAGCCTGACTAATTCCTTACATTTATCAAATGTGAATCCCTCACTGCTGATGGAAGAAGCTATAGTAAACATGTGGCATGCAATACAGGAAGAAATAGCATGAGCGGATGCCATGACTTACCGCAGTTGTTTGTTGTTGTTTTGGTTGTTCTTGAGTGGGGAGGGTTTGAGATCGATGTGGTTCCTGTGGGAAGAACGCCTGGCCGCAAGATTGCTTAGTCTAACTAGAGTCTTTCTTTGAAATCTGTTTAATACGGAAACATCACGTATTTGAGGGAACAAAGTTGCGTTCCGTATGAAATCCATATGGGACACAGTTTGTCCCGTATTTTAGTGTCTCACACCCAAACTGCTGAGAATGTTTCACAAATCAGAAAAAATGACCTGAAACACACACATTTCAAGTGAGTTGTGTGAGATATTGGCTGTTAAACGTTACACGGATGCAACACTTGGGCTGCCGGGGAAAAGATCAGTGAAAATCAGCGCACTACTTCTGTCGTGTTTTCAGTCAAAAGCAGGAGGATTTTGTCAAACATATAGCATTCGAGTGCATGATAGTTGTTTCTCACCATTGTGATTTAAAAAACACCAGCAATTCATGACATGACATTACATTGCATATTTCAGGGCTCGTTCTGGAAGAGAGATTCAGCTAAATGACAGTGAGAAAAATGTCAGCACTTTTTTAAAGTTCAATACAAATCAAATTTGTTTTATGTTTGGGGATTTTTTTCACATTTCCCTTGTGATAAACACTATTTACTACCAAAACAACGACACTGTACTCCAAGGAGAACTACACTATTTCATGTTGAGTTTTCTTTCACATAAAAATCCGTTTAAATGCATGGTTACTACTAAGACTTGTCCAGAGACAAATTCTTTTTTTAGTGATAAAAAAAATTAAAAAAAAATTTATTCAACTAAATCTAAAATACTATTTTTGACACAGTCATATAGCCTACTGTCTACAAACTCATGACCCAAATTTTAACAGAAGGCCGGTTAAAAATGGAAAAGGATTAAGTTAATTAAGGGGAAGAAAATGTTGACAGAAAAATATTTGTTTTATTTATTGATTGATTGCAGCTGTTTATTAAAAGTGAAGATTGATAGAAATTTGTTTTTTACCTGGACATTGTATTTTGGTATCAGCGGTTTTCATTTTAAGCGTATTAGGGGCTGTTCACATCGAATGCGTTTTTGTGTCCGTCCGTCCTGTTTTTCAATTATTTTCTATGTAAACAAGCTTTAGGTGGACCTCTTTAACCTTTGCACAGCGTCTCACGCTGGAGCCCCGCTGGGAAAAAAGTGTTATGTATTTAAAGCTGGAATGTCCCTAGAGTATGTATCAGCCTTAACAGCTCACCTCTTCTGGACAAGCCACATGATTTGAGGCATCATTCATTCTGTAACACAAACGTTAAGGGACGAGTTACAGTATGCACCAATGTTTTATGTTTAGGGTTAGGGGTTTGTTCAAATCCTTAACATTATGTATGAGCAATAGTAATAGAAAAAATAAAAGTGTATTATATAAACATTTATAAATATTAGTTTTTTTTTTCTGTCAGTTCTTTAATATAAGGCTTTAAGGCTCATCACCTACAGCAGCAATAGTGGTTTTCCTTTCATATGTGGATCTTAGCCAACAAACCATAATTTATTTCCAGTCCAACAATATGGTTATTTGAGCACTCACTGATTTCCTTCATCTTCATCCTCGGTGTGTGGGCCTCATCGACTGTCAGAATGAAGGCTTTATTCAGAGTCACTCTGTTCAGTGGAGGACTTCAAATAAATAAACTAATTGGT
Organism: Myxocyprinus asiaticus; assembly: GCF_019703515.2. Taxonomy (NCBI): domain Eukaryota; kingdom Metazoa; phylum Chordata; class Actinopteri; order Cypriniformes; family Catostomidae; genus Myxocyprinus; species Myxocyprinus asiaticus. Next base: position 6,763,745 of record NC_059363.1, on the reverse strand, counting down.
GCAGTACAAGGCCAACTATGTAACACTATTCCACCAGCTCATTTGGCCTGGAAACATTGATGATAGCTTTATCAGTACACAGTAGATGACAGGTACAGTGTGTCTTGTGTAGCCAGATTTGTGACTATCAGCATAAATTCTGGTGCACTCTGCAGCTTATTCTGGTAAAAAAAAACACCTTTAGACAGGAAGAGACCATCTGACCAACATGGACAGCCTGATCAGTGCAATCAAATGGATATTTTGTATTTCCTTACACATATCGCGGCATTTCCAAGTTGAAATGTCCACTGTGTGGTGCTAAAAGTGAGGTGAATGTTCTCCCAAACAGATGAGGTTTTTAAGGATAATGCTCTATTGAGTTTCAAATCACCAAAACCTACCTCCTTACCCTAAACCTTAAACCTAAACCTAACTGATAGTGTCATAAAATGCAATTGCTGAAGCAACCAGGTCATTTTGTGGTGCTTCTATGACACTTTCGGCACACTTATCGACTCTTGTGCTCTTTAGGACTTGTACCCCGGTCTTTTACATCTCAAATGCGATGCTCTGTTAGTTGAGCTTCTGCGCAGTTTGATCGCACTCGAACAAGCTTGCAGATGTAGTTGTTGATATAATGAAATTGTTAGAATGTATCGCCTTCATGCACAATAGTAAAAGTGTTTAGATGCCATAGGATAGAATTGTGCGAGGAACAGGGTGAAAACTAAAGCCCCTTACACTCATGCAGCAACTTCAGCGACAAAGCGACTAGTTCTCATTCATTTTCAATGAGAGCTGGTGACTTCAGGCGATATGAACGACAGCAACCTCTGGCAACTAGATGTGGGCGTGGCAAGCTACACAACAAAGTTGAGAAAAATGCAACTTTATGCCAATGAGGATCAACTTTTGGGAGTGACAACAATAGGAGTGAAGAGGGTGTCAATGGAGCTCACGTCATCCGTCTCCTTTGAGATAATGGAGTAGAGTGCAGGCAAGACAGAGGAGAATTTTTTTTGATTGATTTCACTGTTCTATATGATTCGTCTTTAAACACATGTATGTATATAATAAAAAAGATGCATGGAAAAGAGACTGTTGGCAGTCTGAGTGAGTTTGATTTGTACATTGATAGATTGTTCATCTTACTAATAATATGATGCATTGTTCACTGCTGCAGGTTATAGTACATGTATAAACGTTTAGGGACAAGAAAACTGAATCCTTTTCAAATTAGATTGAAATCTTTGTTTTACTGGCAAAATGCCTAGTCTATGGTCAGATTTTCAGAAGACATGGCCAGACGTGCATTCCACCAATAACGTTAGAGCGACAGCAGTAGAAACAGCTACGAGCGACTTCACAGTACAGAGACTAGCGACACTATGTGATAAAGATGCTGCATGTGTGTATGGGGCTTAAGTGTTCATACGTGATCATTTGCAGTTATACTTGTGACTGATTTGAAAGAAAATAAATATGATTGTTGTTGTAGCACCTCCAGTGTTCATTTCACCAGGTAACTGCCGCGATACGTACAACAGTTTGCAAAAATGTAGGTATAGTAACGAGTTTCTATAATACCAGGTAGGAACAATATATACTGTATGGATTCTACATGTCAGCTGCAAGGTTGTCTAGGCAGACCTATGCCAAGTATTGTCACCATGGGTCAACAGGCACCCCCTTCATTTTACAATAAGAGTACATGGTGCATCTCATCTCATATTATTTCCACCTGATCCCAGACCTCTGAGCCATCAGTTATGAAACCATTCAAATAATGCATTATAACTGTCACATTTCCACTGAGGTCCCAGTATTTTATGTATCTGTTCACCACCATGATTGACACCACTGCTGATTTTATTGCACTGTTCTGCTCACAGAGGGAAATAGAAAGAGAGGGAAAGAGATACAATGGAGATCACATTATGAGGTCACATTATGAGGTTTTTTACTGCATGGACTCTTTGCACTTTCCAGAAAAGGTCGACTTGGAAAAGATGGCTGTTGTTTTTCCATGTGTCTTCAATAGCCAGCAGGGAAATTAATTTTTGGAGGCATCTGACGGACAGAAATCTGATGAGTCTGATCATTGCCATTACAATCTCACTGGACTCCTTTATTACACAGCTATCCATCAGACTTGAGTTTTGTTAATGCCATATTGTCTAGATGTCCACTGGATGTCAGACATCAGCTCAGTAATTGTGGATATTCTCTTAAGTAAGTGCTTTAAAAAAACAAAAGCATTGTTTCATGGGCTGTTCCTTATGGAAGAGCTCTCTGACTTAATTTCAGTTGGAAGTCACTACCCTAACTTAATTGAATTTTAGAAAGTTTATTTAATTAATTTCATTAAGATTAAGTCATTTTGAACCAACATAATTTAGTTGGATTAGGTCAAATGAATGTACTATAGTAGTTTTAAACTCAACTTCATAGGTTTGTCAAACTCAATTTACTAAGGTGTATTTAATACATTTTCTTATGTTGGTCCATCTTAATTAATTGTATTAATCATTAGTATATGCCAGGTGAGCAAGTAATTTCAACACTTGTTATCTCTATCTAGTCCCATGCAAAGCATGCTCGGAATTGGATATCCCCTGCCCAGTTTTATCAATGCTACATTAACACCACAAAAAGTATACATGTAGTCCCAACTCAAATGGATTAAGTAAACATCCATTTTACAAATTTAAATAGATGGAATGCAATGGTCCAAAGGTTATAGGTTTGATTCCCAGGGAACACACTTATTGAAAAAATGTACATGCTGAATGTAGCATATGTTGCCTTGGATAAAAGCATTTGCCAAATGCACAAATGGAAGGCATGTTGATCCTTCTTGGTGAAATTATGGTTACTCTTAGACCTATAGTCTCTGCTGGATTATATAAGGTGATGTATTGTCAGCTGAATAGCGTTAGATTTTTTCATGCATTATGCACAATGGGCTATATGGGCCACAGTTTGTGTTCTGTTAAGACTGCGGCACTGTGTAATTGGCAGTGGTATCTTGTCTTCTGTGCTCTGGTTTCTGTGTTTACACTGTGGGAAAGCTTCCAGACTCGAGCGGGCTCTAGGGAAATATTGATACATTTTGGAACCAAAGGTGAACACTCACACTCATGCACACTCACACACACACACACACACCACATGCATCCTAGCCTTTGTACCCTGATCCACTGTACCCTGACACTCCATGAAGGTCACCCTGAAAGGCGGCACAATATTCCTGCCTAACTGCATCAAGGAAAACAGCGGAGACTCAAAGAGCCAATGTGCCCTTAATCTTGCAAGAAAAAGTGCACGTTGTTCCTAACCTTTTCCATCAGACCTGTCACATCACACATGATCCCCTTTGAGACACTCTCCACATTAGAGAAAACAACCTCAACTTCTGTTTTAGATGCAAATAACATCAATTGTCATCTTGGCAGGCAGGAGGTTTCTTCTGATAAAGCGGTGTCACTGTATAATAAGGATTTTGTGTTCCTTATTTTCTAATATTTGTCTTGACGATATCATTAAAAAATTCATTTAATCGAGCCAGTTTGTTAGGATAGTTTTTTTTTAAACTTTCAGAAAGCTGATTCACAGGTTTGTTTGAGTCACAGATATTTAGTTTAATACTGTTTGTCTCTAAATAATACGTTAAATGCTGTTTATAGTTTTCAGTTAAAGACATTTTGTCAAATGTTGCATTGTTTATGATTCCACAGGATTCCCACACTTGTTGGCCAAAGAACTTTCAGGATTTTTAAAAATCATTTTTTTGAGATTGCATTGACAAAATCAATTTTAGATAATGACATTTTTAGGACTGAGCATAACTAGGCAAAAATTATAATGACTTAAGAAATTTCAGTGACTTTTCCATTCATTTGTTTTTTTAGATTTTATTAATTGCCTTTTCCAGGCATGGAAATCACAATTTTAAATTCCCTGATATTTCCAGGTTTTCTATGACTGTGGTGATCCTGATTCTACCTTTCTACAGTTTTACTCCCAAAGTTGATTCAGTGATTTAAAAATGCTTTGTTAATCGGTTTAACCGAATGATTTTAAAAGAACTGGTTCACAAGAAAGATTATTTCGTTAATCAGACATCTTTACAACAAAGTCCTCTACAGTGCAGAACAGACTGTCAGATTTGCACAGTGAGTTTCGTGCATTTAATTTTGTTTCGTATAATGTGACATCTTTGCAGACACAGGTACACATGTTCATGTTTGTGAACCCCAGGTCTGAACAGGGTTCATCAATCTCAATATTCAATATGTTCCCCATTAAATTATGGCCACCTCTACCTCTATCACTTTACACTGTGCCATTGCTTTGCCAAGGAACTTGTCATGGCAATATTCCTATAATAGCATCCTTATATGTTGACTGTAGAGTGTGTCTCATCCAACTTAAGAATACTGAGACAAAACGGAGCATGAAATGCTATACTCCCATTACATTATCCGTATGAAAGGCTTATACACCATGGGCGGTGAAATCCTTCACAGCCTCTTTGCTTAATGGATTTTCTCTCACTCAATGCCATTGTATACTGCTGGGGCCATTGCTACAGCTTATTAAACTTTTTACAATATAATATAAGTTTGTGGAGCCTGCACACCTTGCAAAGACTCTCAGTGGATGTTTGTTAACTGTATTATATTGTGATATATGATTGGCTAAGAACCATTTTTGGGGTAAACATGAGTAAACAGGAGCATACAAGCAATGTTTTTTTTTTTTTTTGTACAAAAACCAAACAAACAAACAAAACAAAACAAAAAACAGCTTGTATGCTCCTTTTTACTAAGGTATTGTTTTTGTTGTTTGTCTACATTTCAGAATGTGTTAAAGGAATGTTTTATGTTCAATACAATAATATTAATTATTTCAACTTATCCCTAAATTTGTAAATAATAATAATAATAGGAATAGCGGGATAATAATAATAATAATAATAATAATAATAATAATAATAGATTATTATTATTATTAATAATAAAATATGAGAAAAAAGGGGATTTATTTATTTACAAATTTAGGGACAACTTAAAATTATTCATATTATTGTACTGAACCCTAAACATTTTAACATTAACCAAATATTAAAATGTAGGCAGACAATATAAGCAATACATGAGTAAACAATAGGGATGTGCGAGACTAAATGGTTCTGATGCTGCTAGTCGACACTAATCGGTTAATATTTCCCCCCATTAAACTGATCATCATTTTTACAAATTTACGTTTAGCTTTATATTTTTACAGAGGCTGTGCTTAAATTACTGTCATATTAATGTTACATATTTTAAATAGAATTAATAATACAAATATTATTTAAAAAAGAGGATATGTGAGAAAAAAAAAGAGGATATGCGGCTCAGATACAAAGTTGAATTTCACCTCAGGCTGTGCGTGCTTCTTCCCTCTCTCACTCGCGGTGCGCGCAGGAAAATGTCCTCTCGCTAGATAAGCAAACTCAGCAAAGTAGTTATGAAATCACTTCATTGGTGGTGTGCAAATCGGATTTCCAAACGTTTGAAAGTCCCTATGGATGTTTTCACATTTGAGTCTTCTTTACATCTGTGCATGCTTGTACATTATTTTTCCGCTATGCAGACTTTTTCAAGTGCAGGATATCCGCCTCAGGTGAGTCAAGTCCCGTCTTTCACCGGATCATGTCGACGTGTTAATTTTACTCATCAAAAAATGTATGCTTTTGAGTAAGTAGCCTAGAAAATAACTGTCTATTTTCAACGAGGTGCCGACTGCTTAACGGGTTAAACTATTTTTTGAGAACATGTTTAAAGTACATTAGGTTTATTATAGTCTACATCACAGGCCTATTTTTTTCTATCCTATGCCTATTTTTTATTAATTTGTTTTTACATCGTAACTGTTATTGGTTAATGTTCTTTACGGAACAGCTGTCATATTAGATCAATGGCTAATGCACGACAACTTTTCAGCGAATTTTTTCTCTCTCGTAGATTTGGCTTAGTCTGCCTGTTAATTATTTTCAACAATGTCCTGACTGTTTTAATATGTTACGTAACTTTTACGTGGTGAATTCTGTTTAGAACAGGCTATTTGGGTTGCTCTATCGGTCCTGCACTATTCATTCAATTGTTTTCAATAAATATGCCTGTTAAATATTCGTTAAAGTTGAGTCAGTGAACGCATGTCATGTTCTATATTTAATGTACAATGATCATAATGCAAGACAAGCACATCGCAGATAAATGCCCCATTTCAGTGGAATTTAGCTTCGGATTTGGAATAGATTAAGTATTTTGAATGGGTTGCATCAAGGGCGTAGATTTGGCTTGAACATTGGGGGGGGGGGGGGGGGGGTTGCAGTGTGAAGCATTTACATGTTTCCATTGATCATGGTATAAATAATGGGGGTTGTACTTACTTGTTTCAATTATTAGGGGGGTTTCCTCCCCCATCCCCCCCAGAATCAATGCCCCTGGGTCGCATAAACATTTTTTTTTTTTTTTTTTTTTTTTTTATAGGGTTTTCTGACTGTTGGTTTCTATTTAGAACAGTCGACCTCAAAATTTCTGTTTAAACGTCAGTGAAATTAGTCGTTCAGCACATCCCTAGTAAACAAACAATGCTGCATACAAGCATTTTTTTATTTTTATTTTTTTTATTTCTTTGTAAATGTACTTTATTTTGACCATACTTTATATATACCATGGTAGGTAGAATCACATTTAAGATAACGTTTGGCTAAATATGTTTGCAATTATGTTCTCACATACTAATTCATGGTTTTTTGGAATTTGTTTGCATACAATTTACTGTACTTTTATGTACTTTTCATACTAACACAAATATTACATCCATCCCACCAATCTGGGCTGTCCAAAGCTGCCAAACCTTATCATATTCAAACACAAACTGGGCTCTTTATAAAAAGAAGAAACATCTGTACACACTCATTGAGCGTTACCATCTGTGGCCTACTTTAAAACCCACTCCAAACACTGTAAAATGTGCTCAAGTACCATGTTGAGTGCATCCATATACCCAAATATCCAAAACGTGTTGTGCTCTTTCTCTTTGAGTGCCAAACTGGGTCAAGATAAGAACCCTATCATTGCAGAAATGATAAGTGACTCCTCTTTTATTCCTTACTCCTTCTGGCTGTAAAGTTTTGTTTTTGCATTTTGGGTCTTTTTCTTATGGAGGGAGAGGGGCTGTTGAATGTATGTTTGAAGTGCTGCCTATCTGTGTGGTTTCTGTAATGTGGTAGGGAGATATGGGTATAGAGAGACAGCCAGGCGTGATGTTGCATCTCTCTCCAAACCACAGGAACATTCTCTTCTGGCGTACATCCATCACCCTCAGCGCTGTCTGGCTCAAAGACGGAGCAGGTTCATTATCGGCAAAGCGCTTTACTTCCACAGCACTGCGGATGGACTTGAACAGTGGTTTAATGCCTGCTTGTGTCAATAAGGCATTTGTACAAGCACATATTTTAACTTCCTGCCAATAATAACTCTGCTTCTGTCAGGTGGAATTGGATGTGAATGCGGTTTGTCAACTGCATCTTGATATGTTGGAGCAGCAGCCAAAGACCTCTTCTTTCAAATTCAACATAGCAGACATTTCTTAACTAATCTTCCTGATCCCTAGTCTGAGCAAATTTATCCTCACTTCTTTTCAGCCTGCCAGTCAGAGGGAAAGATCTTTATGAACGCAAGGCTGCTTCAATGTCCCGAGGGAGCGTGGGCACGTCACATTTCTGCTAACTTTTAAAGAGAGGAGTCTTGATGTTTTAAAAGTGTCTAACCTTTCACCTCTCAAGTTCATTACAATCAGCACGCACCAATATTATCATCCTTAAAGTGATAGTTCACCCACAAATAAAAATTATTTCATCATTTACTAACCCTCAAGTCATTCCAAACCTTTATGACTTTCTTTCTTCTTTGGAACTCAAAAGGAGAAATTAAGATTAATGTTAACATCAGTCATCATTCACGTTCATTGTATGAGAAAAAAAGGTGCAATTGTGAAAGTGTATGGTGACTGAGACTTAAAAAAAATGCCTATTTCTGGAATAACATGAGATTGAGTAAATTATGACAGAATTAATGTCATGAAAAATAAATGAAAATATTTTCATTAACTGAAATAATAATAATACAAAAAAACTTAACTGGAAAAAACCAAACTAAGCAACATTTTATGACTCTAAAACTAACCAAAAATGTAGCTTCAAGCAGCAACTATGGGACCAAGCACCGAATTGGCAACCATTGCACCACACACAACACAAAAAACACATCGACTGAATATGACATGCAAAGCAAACCCACACCACTTTGAAAGTTGCCCCAGGGCAGGATCGATCCTGTACTTTTCTGTTCCTCATTTCTGAACACTATCATCATTTTCCTATGTATGGTTCATAGTGCTGCCTTAAACTCCTATTGGGGAGAGAAAGAAGAATAAGAATAACTACAAGCAGGAATGAATGGGGACAAGCCCTGCATCCATTCAGTAAGCACATTACAAAGAGCTCCACTACAACAGAAATTCAAATGTAAGACTGGCCCAGGTGGGGATCGAGCCACCAACATTTGGAGCTTTAGTCCAGAAATTTACACACTGCTCCACTCAATTGATATGTCTCACTGTTGGCAAAGAGACATGGAAAGTTTGGAGTCAGCAAACAAAAGAGTTTCTTATATACCTTTTAGGGCTGAAACTAACGATTGATAAAATTTGCTAATTGATTATTTCTTGGATTAATCGGATAAATAATGAAATTTTATTTCTTCACCTGAAGCAGCAACCAGTCCACATTAAACTGTATGCTTATTATGAACTTCTTCAAAGTGTCTGTAAAGTGCTCTCATGAGCTGGACATCATGGGTCAGGTTTTTTTATGCTTCAATATGTCTCCGTCATTTTTCAATCAAGTTTCATCATGCAACATTTTTCACTGGGTTGTAAAGTGACGTCACTGATGGATCTTCTCCGTGCTTGCTGTTTATATCCAACTAAACAATAGTTAAATTATTTTTTATCAATTAGTTGTTTCAGCCCTTATATCTTTCGAACTGTAGGTGGCGCTGTCTCCAAACTGCTCAGGTGCCCTTAAGACATGATGTTGATAATGCATACCAATTTTCTTTTAAATCCAACAAAGCATTCAAAAGATATATTGTTTTTTCAATAAGATTCAAAGTGGTGAAGAGGCAATGTGGCCAGTGTCAGAAAAAATGGAATCGGTGAAAATCCTCATGATTTGAGGACATACGGTTCAAAAGGTATGGGCAAAAATAGCCATTTTTGACATATCTTGACATTTTCCTGTCATCTAACTTGGCATGTACCCTCCGATTATGGTCCTAATGAAGCATACCAAGTTTCATTTTGATAGGACAAAGCATTGCCAACATACACCCTCACTTCCTGTTTCACATCGACATTGTTAACTTTGCATTGCAGTTACTTTTAAACAAAGGTGGGGGCCTGGGTAGCTCAGCGAGTATTGACATTGACTACCACCACTGGAGTCGTGAATTTGAATTCAGGGTGTGCTGTGTGACTCCAGTCAGGTCTTCTAAGCAACCAAATTGGCCCGGTTGCTAGGGAGGGTAGAGTCACATGGGGTAACCTCCTTGTGGTCGCGATTAGTGGTTCTCACTCTCAATGGGGCACGTGGTAAGTTGTGCGTGGATCGCGTAGAGCAGCATGAGCCTCCACATGCGGAGTCTCCGCGGTGTCATGCACAGCGAGCCATGTGATAAGATGCACGGATTGACGGTCTCAGAAGCGGAGATAACTGAGACTTGTCCTCCGCCACCCGGATTGAGGTGTGTAACCGCGCCACCACGAGGACCTACTAAGTAGTGGGAATTGGACATTCCAAATTGGGAGAAAAGGGGATGATAAAAAACAAAACAAAAAACAAAGGCAAAAAATAACAATTCTGTATCTACATTCTTTTGCGGTTCAGTCTGAAGATGAGACGATCAATGATAAATGGCACAATCCTAGATGGCAGACACTGTAATGGGTTCAAAACTGTTCAAAAAATATGCGCAAAAGAAAAGTTAATTTTTGAACTGGTGATGGGTCTCGAGACCCCAAATTTTGTCAGTTGGCTATTCATACCCACCCCTATCAGTGTACCAAATTTAATAATTTTTCTATTTATGGTTTATAAGGCTGCCATAGACCCCCATTGCAGACGAAGAATGATAATACTGTAATAAGGAAACTTAAACTGAACTGAAACTAGAAAACACTGAAAAAAACTAAACAATCATTCTGTAAAATCTCATAAAAACTTAACAAAAACTTAGCTAAAACTACCATTGCTTAAAAACAATTGAAAAGGACACATTGAAAATAGTAATAAAAGCTAAATAAAAAAAATTAATAAAACTGTAATTACTCTCAAACACCCTTTGCTTTTGCTTTTATTTACTACTTTTCGTCGTTAGCATTTTCACTCTGCATTATATGGAGAGGATTAGTGGGGACTCGGGGTCTTGTCATGGTATGTGGCTGTTTTTCTAGTCCATTATGAAAGAAGTCATTGAGGGCTGATGTGGCCAGATTGTATGCCCCTTTTGCTTATTCAGGTGTGTAGAAGGTTGGGCCGAGTTGGTGTCAGGACCAAGCACACGTGCAATGCATCAGTGATGTGTCAGTACACCTCAATGAGAACAGAGTCACAGGTTAAAACTGCACTGACCCAGTTTTATTTAACAGTACAGGCTATGTATTTTAGTTTGCTTATATTTGTTGAAATTTTAAAAGGATTTTTTTTTTTCAACTTCATATCTATTGACAGCAACAGACAATAATAAAAACATTTAAATAACTTAAGCTGCATTTTTGTAGGTTGAGTTGAGTTTCAGTATTACATAAGTTTTAAGCTTGTATCAAAGGTAAATGCAATATACTATGTGATAAGACTCATACATTCACACTTTTGTATTCTGTAAGATACCAAACGAAGAGATTTAGAGTTTGATAGACCTGTTCATTGTAAATCCACTCCACTGGTGGACACACATGATATTGCATTGTTCTTTATTGGTGTGTTGCTTGTAGTGCCATTGGCATTTATCGACTATGTATGCATGCCATTTCTATTGCCTTGAGACCTCCTTTGACAGGCTGGTGTCTGTATGATTAGTTAGACAAATGTAACAGTTGATAGCTGTAAGCTTTATTATCTTTCTAAACTTAGTCATTACAACACACGACAACATACAGTAGCAACAATATTTTGGACAAAGACACATTGTATCTGCTGTCAGGGTGATACATTGTCATAAGAGACTATGTACACTCTATCAATGTTCTGATGCTGATGAATTGCTAGGAAAAGCTACTAGATCTGATTTAGACCCTCAAACATGGTCTGTTACCTTCACTCACAAGACTGTCTTAAATTCCAATTTATGCAGTGTCAGACAGGAGTTGTCCCAAAACAGTAGACAGAGTAAGCACCATATTTATGCAACATACAACTTTGAACTCTGAGGTCTGCAGTTGGTGCCCAGCAGGCCCAGATCTAGAAATGTAACATTAGGGGGGCAGTAACCAGCGATGGAGGGTCGTTGAGCAGGGGGTGGGGGTTGTGTTGCGGTTGGCCGAGTGTCTCTTCTGTCCATGCCAGTGTTTTTGGTGGTGTCAAATGAGTGTTTCTCCAGCGCAAACGCATTAGGGTTATGGTTAGCGCCATGATGCCACTCGCTTCACTTGCACCACCCCAGCATCCCCCTAGGTCTGGCCCTGGTGCCCAGCCAAACCCGCAAGCTGACACATGAGACGAAAGTGTCAAAGAAGCGACACGAAATGATTGCTTCAGAAAATCTGGTTTTCATTTCGCATTTTGTTTTTGGACACTATCAGTTAGGTTAAGGTGTTGGTTTAGGGTAAGGATGTCTGTTTTGTTCAATTCTCATTTGCTTATAGGACACTACTGGTTAGGTTTAGGTTAAAGTTTTAGGTTAGTGGTGTAACTTTGATCTTGCGGGCCCCAGTGCAAAGAAACTGTCGGGCCCCCTCCTTGGGAAGCCTTGTTAATTTTTCCTCACCCCTCGGGCCCACAGTAATTTTTATGGTTTCTTTTGGTCGACCGTTGTGGGCCCCCTCTCACCCCGGGCTCTAGGGCGGCTGCCCTCCCTCTAGTTATGCCCCTGGTTAGAGAGGTACATTTTACTTAATAAAACCTCCATCTAGCATTCTCCTTAAAAGCCTTGTCTGATTACGACACCATTTCACTTTCTTTTGGCGCCCTACACTGGACATTTCACTGGGAAACTGCAGCAAAACATGTAATAAGACATGTAACCTTGCTTTACAAAAATGTTGCCACAGTCACATAATGTTCATGAGACCAGACTGAAATTAGATGTCAACTAGGGCCCAGTATGACAAACAGACTGTAATCTTATCCCCCACAGCCTTGTTTTTGCATCAAATTAAACATTAACATTTTTGTATTTAGCAGACACTTTTATCTAAAGTGACTTATGGTGCATTCAAGGATGACTTTTTATCATCTGTATTCCTTGGGAATCAATGATCTTGGCATTGCTAGTGCTACGCTCAACCATTTGACCTTCAGGAACCATTAAATAATACTGCTAGTCATACTATAATTAATATTTAATAATAATTATAACTAGATTTATATAATTTTTTATCTCTAAAATGTTGTACTATGTCAATTTTTGTCTGTTGCTTTGGTAAAGGAAAAAAAAAGATTCAACCCAGAAACAAAATAATTGCTGCACTTTGTTTCACAGCATCTTTTTGGTTAGGTGCCCACACACATCTAAGAGCTCACACACATTTAGGCGCATGCACACTTTCTCTCTCTGCTGTCAGGCATAGATAAAGTTTATCTGTTCAAATCTCTCTTCATTCCACTGAAATCGGTTCATCAGCACTGTCATACAGCAGATAAGATGGACTAGTGCCCTCTTTAGTGCATGCTCTTGTCATATCCAGTTCAGTCCCAAAGACTCTCTCTCCCTCGTCCTTGATTGAATCAGTCCTGTGTTGTCTCTCCCTGCTTTCCCTCCAACTTTTTTAAAGTGGATAGAGCATCTGTGAGTGTCCTCTGTTAACCCTTGTCAAAAATGCTAATAGTTGGACAGGGGTCATGACTCTTCACTTAGTTCATGTCTTGCTTTTTGCATGTAGCAATAGCAGAGCTGTGTGCATTCATACATAAAAATTAGTAAAGTTCAGTACTTGAAAAAAGTTTACCTTTACTAATGTCATTTTTTTTCACCTCAAATACTTTTTCTTTAGCAAATCTCAAAATGAATAGTCATCCAAATTGCATACTGTATATTTGTTGCATTGTAAACTATTGATTTTTAGTATTATTTTTTAATAGTGTAGATTTTTACTGTAAATTACACCCATGTATCCATGACATATCATGAATATAATTTTCAACTTATTGGTATTGGCCAGAATTTATATGAAGGTATATGATGGTGCCACGGATGGCCACCTCGGTGTAGAGCTCTCCGGTTCTTTTGCTGTTTTTGTTTGTTTGTCCTGTGTGTAGTCATTTCTTTTCGATCAGTTTCACCAGAGACAAACCTTTAAATATTCGGCAAACACCAGATAATCTTTTACCGGTATTTCATTATTCGGACGTTTTGTTGGACATTTTAGTCAGATGAGCTGCGGTGCTGTACAAGCACGCCAAAAGACGCAAATGAGGGAAGCGAGCCAGTGTGCTGGTCAAACTGCATAAACGCGGCTTCTGATCCACGCTGTCAAGCATACATCTAGCAAATCTCTGCTCTCTTCCTAACAAAACAGATGAACTACTACTCCTAACCCGTACAAATAAGGACTTTGCTAACTCTGCTGCTCTGTGTTTCACGAAAACCTGGCTGAGTGAAACCATTCCGGACAGCGCGTTACATCTGCCGGGCTTTCAGCTGTTCAGAGCGGATTGCATCACGTATTTATTGGGGAAAACGAGAGGCGGTGGAACATGCTTTTTACACCAATGCAAGTTGGTGTACAGATGTAACAGCGTTGAAGAAGATGTGCTGCCCTAATTTAGAAGTGCCCTTCCTCAACTGTAAGCCTTTCTACTTGCCACGGGAGTTTTCCTAGTTTATTCTGGTGAGAGTTTACATTCCTCCACGTGTGTGTGAGCGCAGTGCTGAATCAGCTGGCTGATTAGATCACAGACAGGGAGCAACAACACCCGGACTCACTTATTATTATTCTTAGGGATTTTAACAAAGCAAACCTCACATATGAACTATACAAACAGCACATTTCATGCCCAACCAGAAACAGAAATATACTGGATCACTGTTACACTATATTAAAGGATGCATATCGCTCTGTCCCTAGAGCAGCTTTGGGACTCTCTGATTACTTTCTGGTTCATCTTCTACAGGCAGAAACTAAAATCAGCTAAACCTGTAGTTAAGACTGTAAAAAGATGGACCAATGAAGCAGAGCTGGTACTACAAACCTGTTTTGACTGCACTGATTGGAGTGATTTTGAAGCTGCAGCCACCAACCTGGACGAGCTCTCAGATACTGTGACATTATATATCAGTTTCTGTGAGGACATGTGCATTCCTAGTAGGACTTATTTAACATACAACAATGACAAACCATGGTTTACAGCAAACCTCAGGTAGCTTCGTCAGGCCAAAGAGGATGCTTACAGATGTGGGGATAAAATCTTGAACAATCAGATCAAAAACACATTGACAAAGGAGATTAGAGTGGCTAAATGAAGCTACTCTGAAAAGCTGGAAAACACGTTTTCTGCTAACGACTCTGCATCAGTGTGGAGTGGCCTGAAAGACATTACCAACTATAAGACACCATCCCCCAACACTGTAAGGAATCAACAATTGGCTCATGACCTGAATGTGTTTTACTGTAGATTTGAAAAGCCCAGTCTCACACCCCACACCCGCTCTGACCTTCTCTTCACACAAACACCAACACCTCTTGCAACCACCCTCCTCCCCTCTCCTGCTACTCAACCTGCACTTAAGATCTGTGAAGAGGATGTGTGCCAAGTCTTCCGGAAACAAAATACAAAGAAAAGCACAGGGCCCAGATGGTGTTTCACCCACTTGTCGAAACGCCTGTGCTAACCAGCTGGCCCCCATCTTCACACAGATCTTCAACACATCACTGGAGCACTGTGAAGTTCCCAGCTGCTTCAAATGCTCCACCATCATCCCTGTCCCAAAGAAACCCAAGATGGCAGGACTTATTGACTATAGACCTGTCGCCCTGATGTCTGTGGTCATGAAGTCATTTGAGAGACTGGTGTTGGCCCACCTGAAGGACATCACCAGACCCTTTCTGGATCCCCTGCAGTTTTTCTTATCAAGCTAACAGGTCTATAGACAATGCAGTCAATATGGGACTGCATTACATACTGCAACAGCTAGACACACCAGGGACTTATACAAGGATCCTATTTGTGGACTTCAGTTCGGCTTTCAACACTATCATTCCTGCTCTCCTGTGGAATAAATTAACCCAGCTCTCGGTTCCCACCTCTATCAGTCAGTGGATAACCAGCTTTCTTGCAGATAGGCAGCAGTTAGTGAGTCTGGGGAAATTCACTTCCAGCACATGTAGAATCAGTACTGGTACCCCCCAGGGATGTGTGCTCTCCTCACTACTCTTCTCCCTGTACACAAATGACTGCACCGCTAAGGACCCCTCTGTCAAGCTCCTGAAATTTGCAGACAACACTACAGTCATCAGCCTCATCCAAGATGATGACGAGTCTGCATACAGAAGGGAGGTTGAATGGCTGGCTAACTGGTGCAGTCAAAATAACCTGGAGCTGAACATGCTCAAAACAGTGGAGATGATAGTGGACTTTAGGTGGAACACCCCAGCATTGACCCTGCTTACCATTCTAAACAGCACTGTGGCAGCAGGGCACTACCGTCTCACAGGACCTGAAGTGGGAGACCCACATTGACGCCAGTGTGAAAAAGGCCCAGCAGAGGTTGTACTTAGCAGCTGAGGAAGTTCAACCTGCCACAGGTGCTGCTGATCCAGTTCTACTCAGCAGTCATTGAGTCTATCATCTGCTCTTCAAAAACTATCTGGTTTGGTTCAGCTACCAAGTCAGACATCAGAAGATTTCAAAGGATAGTCCGAACTGCTGAGCAGATTATTGGTTCTCACCTTCCCACCCTCCAAGAACTGTACACCTCCAGAGTGAGGAAAAGGGCCGGAAAAATTGAGTTGGACCCCATTCACCCAGCACACTACCTTTTTGAACTGTTGCCTCTTGCTGGCGCTACAGAGCTCTGAGCACCAGAACAGTCAGGCACAAGAACAGTTTCTTCCCTCAGGCCATTCAACTTATGAACAGTTAAAACTGCCCCAATACTCACCATTGTGGCAATACAATCATGTGCATATTCAACTATATCAACTTTATTCAAATTTATATTCCATTTATATATATTTGACATATCCTACCTCTTCTGCACACTACATTACATCACCTTGTACATAACTGTATATCTGTATATAACATATTTGAACAACATTATTGCCCTACTGTAGTTTCCTCTATATATTTATCTGTTGTATCTTATTTTTTATTCTTATTTCACTTTTTACATATATATATTTATATGTATATTTCAAATGTTTTTATGTATATGTTGTATATGTGTATCTTTTTTTTATTCTCTTTGCACTGGAAGCTTCTGTCACCATGACAAATTCCTTGTGTGTAAGTATACTTGGCAATAAAGCTCTTTTTAAAGCTCTTTCTTAGATTCTGATACTGATTCTAAATTTTAATATCAGTGCATTTGTAATGTAGACATATTCTAGCATTCACAACACAAAATGAGTTTGTGGTGGGACTACATGTTTTTGCAAAACTATTTGGTGATGCTAATGAAGCTAATTTCATCCGTTGGACACAATAGGAGATGTTAGGCAGAATATTAAACTCAGTCACCATTCACTTTCATTGTACGGTAAAAAAAAGATGCACTGAAAGTAAATGGTGACTGAGGGTTATCAGTCCCTAGCATTCTTACCTTACATCTTACATCAGCCTTACATCTCCTTTTGTGTTCCATGGAAACAAGAAAGTCATTCATGTTTTGTCACAACATAAGTTTGTGTAAATGATGTCAGAATTTTCATTTTTGGGTCAGCTATTCCTTTAAATCACACTCACTCTTCCAGAGCTGGTTTTGTTGTCTTGAATCTGTAATACAGTAGTATCTTCTCATTCACACTCTCCATCACATTGCATTTTATTCCCAGAGTTCACGAGCCGGCTCTGAAGTGACTGGACAATCTGAATGGAGATATTCCAGAGGGTAGTATGCCATGGAACATTGTGTGGACATGGTGTCACGGGAGCTTATGCCATAGCCAGACATGAAACATCTCACTTAAGCATATTCAGATGCACATACATTATGAATGTAAGGGGATGTTCCAAATAAAATATGAGGTCAGCTATGATTAGAGGTTAGACTATTTGACTTCAGGACAAGCTGAAAGTGCTGTCACAAATCACCGTCAGAGACATTTGCAAGAGCTGGCCCATGTTTCTTGGAGCTTCTCGGGAATAGTACATATTTTAACAGACTCATTACTCTTTCTACGTGCCCTGAGCTTCCTCAGCCTTCAACATGGGCTCAATGAAACATATAATGTCTTCGCAACTTCAAAACGGCCAATTCATATTACTGTTCGTGCGCTTCGGACCAGTCCTGCATATTGGTGTTAGTGTACTTAAGTGTCTCGTTGTAATCTAAGAAGCTTTAAGTGGAATCTAGGGCCCTGTGGACACTGATATGTCTGTTTGTGTGAGATTATGTTATGGATAGATTTAATGCTGTCTGTTTAAACATTATGATTATGGATCATAGCTGTCTCTTAATGCATAGCTCAAAATCTCTAGCTGTCTTTAGTGGGCTTGCCTCATCAATGTATCTGGTGAATTGCTTCAAGCTGAGATACAGTTATTTCACCCTAATCTGTCAAATCATATGGTAAAGTCATTTTAGGGAAAAGATGAGGTCATGTTAAATCAAAGGAGGGTTTTTGTTTACAGTACAATGCATTATGAAAGAAAATTGGTAACACTTTATGAGGTTGTATTACTTAACATTTGTTAACTACTTTAATATGAATTAACAATGAACAATACTTCTACTGCACTTATTAATCTTGGTTAACACTATTTGCAATATATACTAATACAGTTATACAATTAAAAGTTGTATTGTAAAAATAACAAAATAAGGATTGTTTTGTAAAAATAACAAAATAAGGCCTGAAAACATTTGTGTCACAAATTGGCCCCACCTAGAGGTTGCATTGTAGAAATTTTAAAATTAATATAAAAGTCCTTCACATAGCACTTAAATAGACAAGACATATATCAAATAAAAGCTCTCATTCTCAGGAAGTGACTGTACAGTTTATTTTGTTTCCATAATACCATAGCTGTAATTATAAAAAAAAAAAATAATCAAAAATATATTCGGTAAGTGAAATGTTATTTCGCTGAGGCATAAAATGTCTCTTTTCTGTGCTGACCACTGATCTGTAAGCCCCAAATAGCCTCAAACTTTATATCAAATCTTACCTTGGGTTGTTAGCTTTAAAATGAGTTAAATAAATTACTTGTTTACTTGTTTGTGAGCTTGCTTGTGTGAATAATCCAATTTTGTGTCAAAAACAATTTGAACAAAATATGAAGTTCGGTAGAAAAAGTATGAGAAACAAATCATCAGCAAAATAGGTTCACATCTATTGAAGATGAAATGTTACGCATCATTGTAAAGCTGTGACTGTCTGTTTTCCAGTGACATCTGGAATGGGCTTATAGACAACTCAGAAGTCAAGACATTCAATAAAACAGTGTGAAAGCTTTTAGCACTTCAAAAAAAATGTTTTGTTGTCTATTGGTTAGCGCTAAAATGCGTTAGAGCACCACCCACATTTTATATCAGTATAATGAGATGGAAGATGATAGAGGAAAAATAATTTTTTCTAGTACTTGCTGCCATCCAGTGGAATAAAATAAGACTTTTTGCTCGAAAATAGAGGACACAGACCTGAAATGGCATGCTTTTAAAATTAGAAATATATATATACACAGTATATACAACAGTTAGTTCCGGTCCACGAATCTGATTGGACGAGAGACGTTCCATGAGTACTGATGGTCTCACACCATCAGCACTCGGACGCTTCACTGTGTGTATCACTCCGCTTGTGTTCGTGCCGTTCTAAACTAAAGTGTAAGAGCAGTGCAGATGTGTTAAGAGCCATCTATCTCTTTACATTTAATTTTATGACATTTCATATTTTAGCCTGCAGGTGGAGGCAAAAGAAAATTTTTCTGTGAAATATTAGCCAGTTGGTGACGTGAAGTGAGTCAGCGTCACTCAGTGTTTATATTCAACAGCACTCCATGATCGCTCGTATTACTACTACACTACTAAAGCTAGGAAATAGCTTTAAACAGCTTTAAACTAACAACTTCAGCATTAAGGCTCATCACAGCTGAGAGACACAACAGACTGATTAATTACACAAATTCAAGGCGCTTACCTCTTACCGGAGTTTCCATATTGGAGAGGACAAAATGGTGGAGGACATTGCGGTTTCTATAGTGAAAGACTCTTGCACACCGGCTACCGTGAAATAGAGAGGAATACCTCCGCTTGGACAGCTATTTTTCCACTGAGAAAATAGGAAGCATTTCACCAAAATGACAATCTTCAGAAAGCTGGCTGACAGACTACAGCATCATCAACAGGTGATTGCACACACTCCATCTCTTCTCTCTCTCTCTCTCTCTCTCTCTCTCTCTCACACACACACTCACACACACACATCCTTGTTTCTCCAATAACATGTTAGAAACAGCCCAAGCTGTGATACTAGTAGTTCTGAAGTGATGTTTTTGAGAGGCTGATTTTGAACGGCAGATTCTGATCCGTCACGTAAGAAAGTAGTTCCATGCACAAATGTGTTTTTTGTGACCTTACTCAGATTTTCCTTATTTTTTTCAAATTTATTGTTCATTGAACTGTTGTATATAAGCAGTATCACACTCGCAATCATGCTATACGGCCCTAAATCAGCACTGTGGCCGAATCACTGCAGTGCTGATGTAGGGCCATATCGCACTCTTGCGAGTGTGATATTGCTTAAATATATATATGTACCTGAAAGGCTGCTCAGCAAGGAAGAAGCCACTGCTCCAAAACCGCCATAAAGAAGCCAGACTACAGTTTGCAAGTGCACATAGGGACAAAGATCTTACTTTTTGGAGAAATGTCCTCTGGTCTAATGAAACAAAAATTGAACTGTTTGGCCATAATGAACATCTTTTTGGAGGAGAAAGGGTGAGGCTTGCAAGCCGAAGAACACCATCCCAACCGTGAAGCATGGGGGAGGCAGCATCATTTTGTGGGGGTGCTTTGATGCAGGAAGGACTGGTGCACTTCACAAAATAGATGGCATCATTAGGAAGGAAAATTATGTGGATATATTGAAGCAACATTTCAAGACATCAGCCAGGAAGTTAAAGCTCGGTTGCAAATGGTTCTTCCAAATGGACAATGACCCAAAGCATACCTCCAAAGTTGTGGCAAAATGGCTTAAGGATAACAAAATCAAGGTATTGGAGTGGCCATCACAAAGCTCTGACCTCAATCTGATAGAAAATTTGTGGACAGAACTGAAAAATCGTGTGCGAGCAAGGAGGCCTACAAACCTAACTCAGTTACACCAGTTCTGTCTGGAGGAATGGGTCAAAATTCCAGCAACTTATTGTGATAAGCTTGTGGAAGGCTATCCAAAACATTTGACCCAAGTTAAACAATTTAAAGGCAATGCTACCAAATACTAACAAAGTGTATGTTAACTTCTGACCCACTGGGAATGTGATGAAAGAAATAAAAGCTGAAATAAATCAGTCTCTCTACTATTATTCTGAAATTTCACATTCTTAAAATAAAGTAGTGATCCTAACTGATCTAAGTGGCATTCAGCTGATCACAATGTATAGTCAGGACATTAATAACGTGAAAACTTATTATTACAATTTGAAAAAAATGTTCAGAACTTCTTAAACTACTTCAAAGAGTTCTCATCAAAAAATCCTCCACGTGCAGCAATGACAGCTTTGCAGATCCTTGGCATTCTAGCTGTCAGTTTGTCCAGATACTCAGGTGACATTTCACCCCACGCTTCCTGTAGCACTTGTCATAGATGTGGCTGACATGTCGGGCACTTCTCACACACCTTACAGTCTAGCTGATCACACAAATGCTCAATGGGGTTAAGATCCATAACACTCTTTTCCAATTATCTGTTGTCCAATGTCTGTGTTTCTTTGCCCACTCTAACCTTTTCTTTTTGTTTTTCTGTTTCAAAAGTGGCTTTTTCTTTGCAATTCTTCCCATAAGGCCTGCACCCCTGAGTCTTCTCTTTACTGTTGTACATGAAACTGGTGTTGAGCGGGTAGAATTCAATGAAGCTGTCAGCTGAGGACATGTGAGGACGTCTATTTCTCAAACTAGAGACTCTGATGTACTTATCCTCTTGTTTAGTTGTACATCTGGCTTTTAACATCTTTTTCTTCCCTTGTTAGAGCCAAGTGTCCTTTGTCTTTGAAGACTGTAGTGTACACTTTTGTATGAAATCTTCAGTTTTTTTGGCAATTTCAAGCATTCTATAGCCTTCATTCCTCAAAAAAAATGATTGACTGACGAGTTTCTAGAGAAAGCTGTTTCTTTTTTGCCATTTTTGACCTACTATTGACCTCAAGACATGCCAGTCTGTTGCATACTGTGGCAACCCAAAAACAAACACAAAGACAATGTTAAGCTTCATTTACCGAACCAAATAGCTTTCAGCTGTGTTTGATATATTGGCAAGTGATTTTCTAGTACCAAATTAGCAATTTAACATGATTACTCAAGGATAAGGTGTTGGAGTGATGGCTGCAGGAAATGGGGCCTGTCTAGATTTGATCAAAAATGACTTTTTTATATAGTGATGGTGCTGTTTTTTACATCAGTAATGTCCTGACTATACTTTGTGATCAGTTGATGAATTAAAGTACCAATTTTCTTCCGAAACAGTAAAAATATACATTATTTCGAACTTTTGGCCACCAGTGTGTATATATATATATATATATATATATATATTAACTATGTTTATCATAAAATTGTAAACATAATGTTATTTTTAATTATTGCAATAATTTCTTAAAATTTAGGGGTTTATCTGTAAAATTAGATAATTTTTATGAAAAGAGTCCACTGTATGTGTGAACTGGGAGCTTTTAAATCAGCGTATGAAAATTTTCAGGTGGCAGCCCCAAAATCCTGCAGAG
Source organism: Myxocyprinus asiaticus (assembly GCF_019703515.2). Classification (NCBI taxonomy): domain Eukaryota; kingdom Metazoa; phylum Chordata; class Actinopteri; order Cypriniformes; family Catostomidae; genus Myxocyprinus; species Myxocyprinus asiaticus. The sequence goes on along the minus strand of NC_059363.1, from coordinate 6,741,328 downwards.
CGTAAGAGGTTAAACTCATTAACCATCAGAGACTCAGCAAAGCAGAATTGCAATGTTTGTTTAAAGCAATTAAATAATACCTTTTTTTACTATTATTAAAAAAAAGAACTGCACATAACAGTAGCTAAAAATCTGAACTGTTTCAAAACAACAGTTTTGCTGGGGGGAAAAAATGCATATTGAATGTCACTGCTTGCTAAAGTCACATGAAATTACAAAATAATTATATAGTCAGTGGTTTCTTAAAAACATTTTCAAGGAAGAAAATAAATATTTAAATTTAAACTAGTTTTCAGCTAATGACCCTGCATCAGTGTGGAGCGGCCTGAAAGACATTACTAACTTCAAGAGACCTCAGAATGCTATTCTAAGATGCGGGTTGGCACTGTTTTGGCGGCACGAGGGGGACCTACAAAATATTAGGCAGGTGGTTTTAATGTTGTGGCTGATCGGTGTATATATGTTTTTTAATGAAAATAGAATGAAAAAAAAAAGAGTAAACTGAGAATTAAGGCATTATGAATACTGTACAATGCTTTAAAGTCGACATGAAATCAAAATATACCCTATTTACTTTCTTAATACACATTCCTGGTCATGTGAATAATTTATCAGTGTAAAATGGGTAACAAACACTGTTTCATGTTTACTTGAAGAATAAGTTGATAATGCATTACATATTGAGTATATAAAAGTGTCACCATGTATTTTGAGTCAAAGCGCAGCTTGCTAAAACATATTGTTACATTCAGCCACATTTTCCAGACTATTTATTCAGTCGTCATCTAGTCACAAAGATAGCATAGTACAGCTAAATACTTTATTCAGGAGCTAATTACATACTCCGTGATGTTTATAATTACCTGACCAATGAGAACATGATTTAACATTTAAAATAAGAAGAGATTACTCCCTAAATTTTCACTCCAATCTTTCTCTGAAGTTGGGAATGCCTGAGTTAAGTCACGCCGCATTTATTCACGATAATTTATCCCTCCTGTTTATTTTACAAACTCTGTTCTGGTATCATCCTACAGTATTAAAAATGCTTTAAACCACCTTCTTGGTAATATGAAATCCCATTTCACAGCATGAGAAGGAAAACTGTATTAAATGTAAGCCCACTGGATCATAAATAATGCAGATTAGGTAAACCAATAAATCTAAAAGTGCATTTTACCTATCCACGTGAAATTTTTATTTTTTCTTACTGTAAGCCTCAAGGAAGCAAGGCATTTTTTGTGATTGTAATGGCTTGCTGAGGTCTAATAAATAGTTAAGCAAGAATGTAGGAGTTGTAAAATATATCCCAACGTTTGCTAATAAATGAGGCATTTACATCAACCATGAAGTACTGTTGGCATTTGTTTTGAGTTTGAATTTATCAGTGATGTACACTATAGATTTGTATGTGTTTATAAAATGTAGATTATACACGTAGGTATTATCAGAATTTATTTACAGGGGCAGATGGTGTTTTCCCCCAGAATACAGTAGTTACATTATGTTAAGATGGATGATGAATTCCTATAGCTTTATATCATTTGGATTGGATCTCATCCACTGACATGTTTGAATAAGAAATATGATATTTTTGGCTGGAAATGGATATTCCTCATTCTGCTTGCAACCTGCTGTGGATGTAATTTATTCCCCAGACTTTTTGATTCCCAATCATTGATAACGCATTACTGGCAGTGATTCTTTAAAGTGCATGCATATTTACACACACACACACACACACGCACGTGCGCACACACACACACACACACGCGCGCGCACACACGCACACATTGGTGCAGCATAGACAATGATTTTTATACTGTTTGAACTATAGATTCTATCCCCTAACCCTAACCCTACCCCTAAACCTAACCCTCACAAAAAACTTTCTGCATTTTTACATTTTCAAAAAAAACATCGTTTAGTATGTTTTATTTTAAGCAGTTTGAATCATGGGGACACTAGAAAAGTCCTCATAATCCACCCAACCCATGAAGCAGAGGGCACAGATGGTGAGGTGACTGGTCTAGCTCTGAGATTCTTGGTGCTGACAAACGCACACATTAACCAAGCTAACTAAATGATTGCCTATACTTTAAGAAATCCTCTAAATGGTTGTTTTTAAATTAAGCTAAGTACTATAGATTAACCTTAACCCTAAAAGACTTTCCTTTTGGCAATGTCCCCAAAACTGTTATATATACAGTATATATATATATATATATATACTGTATATATTTAGCACCACCCACATGAGCACCATGTCCCAGGGTTGGGAACTGAGAATCGGTTCTTGACACAGCGTGACCAGTGTAGTCCGATTCCAGAACAAATGACTCCAGTGAGCCGGTTCTTTGGAATCTACAGCGTGAAACATACAGCGTGACCCGTGTGGTCCGATTCTCGAACAAATTACTCATATGAGCCAGTTCTTTTGAATTTACAGTGCAAAACACAGCACGACCAGTCTAAGCGGTTACTTAATGAATGAATCTTATGAGCTGGTTCATTTTCGTGAGTCAAAAACAATTCAGTCGGTGGGCAGTGCAGTTACTGACTGGTTGTTCATATGACAATGTGTAGTTAAAGATAGGCCTACACATTATGAGTTCTGTTGTAATCAGTATAATGTTATTAAAAATAAATAAATGAAATATGTTATCACATTTTTCTTTGCTTAGAATTTTTTTATTTATTATGTATATAGTTACAGTAGGATCAATTATTGGATTGCATTTATGCCTCTTTGAAAAGTCTTTAAAAAGTAAAAAGTTAGAAAAACCATTGAAAGTGTGTAAAAATGCTTTTTGCAAAAATTGTATTGAATGTGTCTGATTTGTAATATCTGCTCTGATGAAATATGAATTGTTCTCATCGTTTGGCAACAGTCTACTGAAGGCAGTAAATGATATAAAAATTGCATTCCTTATTTCCAAATATTTCTTCCTCAAATGTAAAAATCGTTAATGAAACCGGTAAGGAACTAGAATTGTTAAGAGGAATCGGAAGTTAAGAGAATGTGCCTAAACCACAAGAATGTAATTTTCTGTCAGTCATTCTTATATTTGAGTTATGCACATTTTTACATGTTTGTGTTTTTTATCTATACTATTTGGTACAGAAATAACTGTAAAACATTTCAGAAAAGTTAGCTAAATATGATTAAAACTAAAATGTTCCACAGGTGGACATACTGTTTATATTAACTAATTAACATCTTTATTCACTTATAAAAATGCCAAAAGTTTTATATCCAGGGTTTTGCAGGGTTTAGTGTAGTTTTATTATAAAATAATTATAATTAGCTTAATGTAACAACAATAAAGCTCAATGGGAAATCCCCATTTATATAGCTACTGTAAGTAAACGTGTGTGTGTGTGTGTGTGTGTGTGTGTATGTATAAAGCCTTTTGGTGGTACTATCTTTCAGTCATAGATCATTTCTTTACACTAGACTGTGCAGTGATGTGCTGCTATCAGGTGAGACATACCTGAACCGCTGCAGACCGCAGAAATTACAACACGATGGCTCTGAACCAGCCCACAGCTCACTTTAGATGGTTCAAATTTTAAAAAATTATTATGGTATTACCAGGCTTTTTGAAGTACTTTGGAGCACTATGGTATGTTGGCTGATGCAAAACAGAACTTTTTTAAATCACCGTCAAGATTTTGGGTTTAAATGTATATTAATGTATAAGGGAAAGTGTATATTTTTGGTAAGATACGTTTTTCACTGTTTTTATCACATTGTTGCACATTTTAATTGGCCCTGTTTAGTGACAAATAATTTTTTTTTATAAGTAAAAATATTCTATGTAGTCTCTCAGTTAATATGAAGTCATAAAACAATATGAATAATGTTTATAAAAATAATTTAGCAAAGTAATATAATACCACATGACTTGTCAACTTCCCAAAAGTATTTCATGTTAAAGTACCATGGTATTAACATCTGATACCACTTCTGTACCATTGTACCGCCAGAGTATTTCATAAGGGGTCGCACAGTTGCTCAACATAATCTCGATTAGGAGGCTGTGCTACATTTTTGCTGTTTGGGGTGAAAATATCACAAAACCAATTTCACAGTGGTATTTACAGTGGTAAATGTCACCCAGCATGGCATGTTAGTTCTGGTCTTGTATTCCTAATTTTGGGGTCTGTTACTGATGGATTTTACTAGTTTTAACCATGTTGCTTCACACACTGACCTCAGATTGAAACAATGTGAAACATGTACCTCTCCTTTGGGTGCCGGTCCCGTCGCCATGGGTTACGGATGTCACACGGTCGCTCAAATGTCAGAGCAGACAGGTGGAGATGCCATCATGTGAAAACAGCCTGCTGTTTCTCACTTTCTCTCATACTGAGACAAACGCTCACACACACACACACTCTAGCACAGCTTGACTGATTCATCCAGCAAACTGCATTGCCACTCGCTTAGTGAATGTACAACACTTTGATTATGTGTGAACGGTTCAAAAGCTTGGTCTTTTTTAAATTAAAATTAAGCAGGCATTTTGTCGTTTTGAAGAATTTAATATCTATTAATGAAATTAGCTAAATTTATTCATTAAATTAAGTTAAACTGTTAACATGGTTTTACCTCAGAGGCATTCTTATTAATTAGTCAAATTATTAATTAATCTTTATAATCAGTATACCATTTGAAACCTTTAATTCTTAAAGGAATTTTCCATGTTTATAACAAGTTAAGCTCAGTTAACAGCATTTGCGGCATAATGTTCATTTCCACAAAATAAAAAAAATAAATTCAGCTTATTTATAATAATTTGGCTAACACTGACTACCACTCCTGGAGTCGCGAGTTCGAATACAGGGCATGCTGAGCGACTCCAGCCAGGTCTCCTAAGCAACCAAATTGGCCTGGTTGCTAGGGAGGGTAGAGTCACATAGTAACCTCCTTGTGGTCGCTATAATGTGGTTTGCTCTTGGTGGGGCGCGTGGTGAGTTGTGCATGGATGCCACGGAGAATAACATGGGCCTCTACACACGTTATGTCTCCGCAGTAACGTGCACAATAAGCCATGTGATAAGATGCATGGATTGATGGTCTCAGACTCATAGGCAACTGAGATTCGTCCTCCGCCACCCGGATTGAGGCGAGTCACTACGCCACCACGAGGACTTAGAGCACATTGGGAATTGGGCGTTCCAAATTGGGGAGAAAAAGGGGAGAAAAAATAAATAAATAAAATAATTGGGCTTACAGTAATGCACTTACTGTTATCCCAGTATTGGATATAACTTTACACAGATAATGGAAGTGATTTTATCACACTAAAATGATGTTAACATGTAAGTCTTGTGGCTTTACTTTTGAAATAGTGTGTATTTTAATGTTTATGGACTGGCCCAATTCACTTCCACTGTAAGCACCTTACTGTAACCACATTTTTAATAAATGAGAGACGATTCTAAATAATTATTCCACAAATTATTCCACATTGCTGTTCATTGATTTTAACTAGTATTGAACCTGGAACCTTCTTATAAGAATATATATACAGTTGTGCTAAAAAGTTTGCATACCCTGGCAGAAACTGTGAAATTTTGGCATTGATTTTGAAAATATGACTGATCATGCAAAAAAAACTGTCTTTTATTTAAGGATAGTGATCATATGAAGCCATTTATCATCACATTGTTGTTTGGCTCCTTTTTAAATCATAATGATAACAGAAATCACCCAAATGGCCCTGATCAAAAGTTTACATACCCTTGAATGTTTGGCCTTGTTACAGACACACAAGGTGACACACACAGGTTTAAATGGCAATTAAAGGTTAATTTCCCACACCTGTGGCTTTTAAAATTGCAATTAGTGTCTGTGTATAAATAGTCAATGAGTTTGTTAGCTCTCACGTGGATGCACTGATTTGATTTAAAAAGGAGCCAAACAACTGTGATTGTGATAATAAATGGCTTCATATGATCACTAGCTTTAAATAAAAGACCATTTTTTTGCATGATCAGTCATATTTTCAAAATCAATGCCAAAATTTCACAGTTTCTGCCAGGGTATGCAAACTTTTGAGCACAACTGTGTGTATATATATATATATATATATATATATATATATATATATATATATATATATATATATATATATATACAGTGCTTTGAAAAAGTATTTGCCCCCATCCTGATTGTAGGCAATCTGAGTAAATATAAAATACATTTTTTAAATGATGTTAATTATGGAAGCAAAAAAGTTATCCAGTACTAACTCACCTACTCATCCAGGAAGTCACAAAAAAGCCAAGGACAACATCCAAGGAACTGCAGGCCTCGCATCAATACTGTTCATGTCACTGTTCATGACTATCAGAAAGACACTGGGTCAAAAATGCCATCCATGGAAGAGTGGCGAGGCGAAAACCACTGCCAACACAGAAGAACATTAAGTCTCGTCTGAATTTTGCCAAAACACACCTTGATGATTCTCAAAACTTTTGGGAGAATGTTCTGTGAACTGATGAGTCGAAAGTGGAACTGTTTGTAAGACAGTGCTCCCTTTGCATCTGGCGTAAATCAAACACAAATGTCCACAAAAAGAACATCATACCTATGGTCAAGCATGGTGGTGGTAGTGTGATGGTGTGGGATGCATTGCTGCTTCAGGGCCAGGGCAACTTGCAATAACTGAGGGAAACATGAATTATGATGTCTACCAGAAAATCCTGAAGGAGAACGTCCAGTCATCTGTCCGTGAGTTGAAGCTCAAGCACAGCTGGATTATGCAGCAAGACAGTGATCCAAAGCATAGGAGTAAGTTCACCTCTGAATGGCTCAAAAGAAGCTAAATTAAAGTTTTGGAGTAGCCTAGTCAAAGTCCTGACTTGAACCCGATTGAGATGCTGTGGCAGGACCGCAAATGGGCAGTTCATGATCAAAAACCCTCCAATGTGGCTGAACTAAAACAGTTCTGCAAAGGAGAGTGGGCCAAAATTCCACCACAGCGTTGTGAAAGACTGATCTCCAGTGATTGGAAGAGTTTGGTTGCAGTTGTTGCTGCTAAAGGTGGCACAACCAGCAATTAAGTTTAAGGGGGCTGTTAGTTTTTTCACATGGGTGATATAGGTGTTGGATCACTTTTTTGCTTTAATAAAAAAATATATGTATTTGAAAAATGTATTTTGTGTTTACTCAGGTTGCTTTTGTTTTATGTTATATCTCGTTTGAAAATCTAAAACAATTTAGTATGAAAAATACACAAAAATAGAAGAAATCAGGACTTTTTCACATCACTATATATATATATATATATATATATATATATATATATATATATATATATATATATATATGGATAGATAGATAGATAGATATAGATAGATAGATAGATAGATATAGATACACACTGTATATACTGTATATAAAGAAAGAGAGAGAGAGAGAGAGAATTTGACATTAATCGTGTGCGTTAACAAAACAACAAAATATGATATTAAAACAATCAATTATTTTATCTATTTACGGATAGGTCTTGTCATTAGAAATGAAGCATTACTTAACTCCTTACTCTAAAAAATACTTGTATGTATTATTTTATTAACATAATTTTTTCATGCAAATACTTAATGTACCTGTATATAATGGCTCACTCCCTTCATTACAAGTTGTGCCCTTGGAGCGAGAGGTCAGATCTTACCGTGGTTTTTATGTGTAGAGAATGCATTAGTGAAATAACAAATGTATTTCCTCCTCTCCTCATTTTAGGATGCTCAAATCCTTCCTCCGGTAGACCGACCTTACATGGAATAAACCAAGCAGCCTTATTTATAACAGCAGGCACTGTGCCTGCTCCAAACCTAAATTAACGCTTTTGGTAGATTGCCCTGTACTCCTAAATGAGGGATGCGAAAAACGGCTCCCCGTAGTATAAACACTCTGTAAATGTACGCTAATGGCCTGTATATTGGCCTTCCATAATGAACACATCTCTCTGAGGCTGGTTGCACTTATTAAAAATGGGCTCCTGGCACTAAGGTTGGCCAAGGTTTTACGGCATTCAGGGTGGACCCTAATCTCAACTGCAGATGTTGATGCTGTGCCTGAGTACTTCTCCCACTATGAGGATCTGGTAAGATTTGGTCGGAGCTTTATGCATCTTAATTAGGTTGCTCTGCAAGCATTGGTTTAATTGGTTGATTTTTTCCATCATATTTTCCGAGCTTCCTTCTTTGGCCATTTAATAACAGTTGCGCTGCAAAGCCCTCCTACAAGCATAACCAGGTATTGCGATGGTGTAGCACTCTTTTGCATTTAGATGAGACTGCTGAGGTTGCATGCAGGAATACAAAAGCAATAGCATCAACAGGAAGTATGCAGAACTGTGCAGGAAATCAATCATATATGGGCACACACCTGTTTGAATTATTACCACATTCTGTATTTAAGCAAGTAGGTGTGAGACACCTTGTCATCCACAGTTTTCCTAACCAACCGCTGTGTGGGGCCATGATGATTCTGATTGCCGCTGGACTGTATTGTGGTTCTGGTCTCCATAAGAAGCTATGTAAAAGCTATCAAAACAAGCAATCCAAATGGAGAACAACAACCATTTTAAGTGTTGGAGTAAAAATGTGTTTAGGTTTAACTTGTGCAGTTGTTGGCTGTCATTACAACTCAAAGTAGTTAATGACATCAACGTATTAACTCAGGGCCATTGCTTCATGTCATTTACTCACTCGGGTGAGGCACTGTCAAAAGACAATCATCTTGACTCTGTGAAGTATTGGCAGTATGGAGTCACATGCTTTTTATTTGCCAATTTAAAACGCTGAACATCACTCCGCTAAAATTATCGTATATCCTTATCTGCTAAAAACATCCGCTGATGTGAGTAAAAAACACTAGAGACCAGAAAGCAAAAGCAGTCTTCCTTTATGAATCCTGGAACCTAGTTCAGGAAAAAGGTACAGTAGAAATTGTGAGTATAGTCATGGTTAAAGACTGCGTTTGCCTGCGACCCCTTCAGCTGCCACTGTTTTCGCAATAAAGCACAGCATTAAGTGCCTTATGATACACTGACGTTGTCAAAATTACCCTATATGTAGACTCGTTAATTCTTTATTTTAAAAAAGCAACTAAAAAAAATCAACAAAAAAAAATCACGATTAAAGGCAATTACAATGGAAGTGGAGGGAACTAGTCTGTTAACACTATAAAACACACAGTCGAAAAGTCAAAATTACTTCGACTTGTCCATCCATTATTTGTGTCAAAATTACCATACACGATATGAGATGAGATTTTTATGTCCTTGGACTATAATAAGACAATGCTCATAAAGGTGAAGTAGATGCTTTGTTGGTAATGACAGCAAAGCATGTATTTTTTTATTAGGTTATATATTCAAGAACAAAGAAAGGTTCGCCTCATGCAATTTAAGATTTTACTATGGATATTGATTCTGTATATGTGTGTTCTGCTATTTATATTTAATGGTTGAATCAATAAAAAATGTTAATTAAAAAAACTAAAAAAAAACAAAAGAAAGGGCAAATCATTTTCACATGACGTCATAACAGTCAAGTTTGGGAAGATAAAATCAACCTGGTCTCATAGAATCACATTACTATACCTACTTTTTTACTAGATAATTTTTATCTGGCTTGCTGAACGTATCATGGCAGTTTCCTGGTGACATAAACACCAGAGGCGCTGCAACAACAATTACTTTTATTCACTTTCACACAAATCACAAGTAAAACGGTAGATTATCAGTTCACAAACACTCACTTTTCACCCTGTTCCTAACATAATGCTATCTTATGACTGAAAACATTTTTACTGTAGTGCATGACAATTCATTTTAAAGGTGCTGCAAGTGATTTTTTCCCTTGTATTGGAGACTGAGCTGTTGAATTAGCCACGCCCCCTCTTTCCAAATCCAGCACTCCAAAGATACCAAAAAGAGTTTTTGTTGTTAAAAACAACAGCAGCAAAATAGCGCCCTCAACTGACAACTGTTATGAATAACATGGCAGAAAAATGGCATTAAGCCTCAATAATTCGCTGTAACTTCAATAATATAGCAACATGATTGATGGGCAGAAAGTGTGAGTGACTGCATCCTGCTTACACATTTTTGTTTGCTGTTTACAGAGTCTAGAGCTGTCACAGATCGATGAGATAACACTTACTTTGTTCATACCTTTTAGGGAGTAGGAAACATTTTTGCATACCTTTCCATGAAAAAAAAAAAAAAAATCACTTACAGCACCTTTAATGGTTGCATTACATAACCGACTACATTTACAAGCTTGTTCAAGTGGGATCAAACTGCGCTATCGCAACTGATAGAGCATTGCATTTGTGATGATAAGGACCGGGATACGAGTGCAATGCGAGACAACACGTGAGCCGAAAGTATCATGGAAGCACAACTAAATGCCGCAGTTGCTTCAGCAATTGTGTTTTTCAACTGACATTTACTTTTAATTGACACTGATTTAGGTTGATTTAGGTAAATGGTTTAAGTAGGGAGGTAGGTTTTAAAACTTGATAGAGCATTAACCTTAAAAACCTCGCCTGTTTGGGAGATGTCACATATTCCCTGTTTTTGTGTTGACTTTTATGTTGAAATTCTTGTTAAGTTCGTGTTTCCTGTTAGTTTGTAGTCATTTTGTAGTTTCATTTTGTGATTGGTTTTCCCCTGATTGTTTTCCCCCAGGTGTTCCTCATTTCCTTGTTTGCCCATGTGTATTTAAGCCCTTGTTTCCCCTGGTTTCTTTGTCATGTGTTGTCATGTTCTGTGCTTGGTTTCCCGTGTTTTGTTTCATTTTATTCTGAGTTACTTTGTTTATCTTTGGTTTCCATTAAAAGCTGCTTTTAGATCCTCATTCCACATCTGCCTCGTCACAGGAGAATTCGCTTTTAGCGCCCTTCAGTGGACATTTCACCTCAGAACTGCCGCAATACATGTAATGAGCCATGTTACATCATTTTGCAAAAATATCGCCAAAGTCACGTAATTTTCATGAAATCAGGCTAAAATTCAGTTCCTTGTTATTAAAATTTTGATGAAGACATGAACTGTTTTACAGGTCAGACTCACTAATACAGACTCAATAATGCATTACAATAATACAGACATTTCAACATCATTATTGCTATGAAAAGTAAAAAAATATATATTACAGACAATTTGATGTCAAAACATTATTAATCAAATTCATTTAGTGCCATCATTCCACTACAAGAAGCAATAACAGAAAGTTTTTCTATGAGAGCTGCACAACGATATACACAGTAGCTAGGTGAACAGGTGTTTCACATCTTAGCTTGTGCTATAGTGTGTGTTTTTAGCACATCTGTAACGTTGTATTGACCAGTTAGCATCCAGGACCGAAACTAGATTTTTTTTTATGAATAATGTAAAAAAAAAAAAAGAAGAAAGAAAAACTATTGATTTATCCCATCGTGACACAATTTACATTTCTCGTCTAAAGAAAAATTATCCCAAGCCAGAAACCCAATGTCTCCCCAAAGGCTACAAATGTATAGACCCCCCCCCCCCCAATATTCATACCTTCAGTGGTACGAGGAGACAGCCTTTGATTAAAGACATTCTCTCTGAGACCTGGAGTGTCAGATTAATCTAAAAAACACTCCTCACATCTCAGGTCCGTGAGCCGCGGCGAGACCTCTGGGCTGCATTGCAGATCTGAGGGGAGGAGAAACCTATTTATTATACTGAGTGCCGCAGCCTCCAAAGCCTTCTGAAAACCAGCTATCCTCCCCATCTCGCCTGGATTCTGCCATTGTGATGGAACCACCTGCTTTGATCCCAGTAGAAAGCAGGTGTGTTGTTGAGAGGGAGAAGAGAGCGGATGAAAATCTAACAAGGAGAGACAATATTTCTGTTGTCTGCAATATCTTTCTTCTTTTGTTTTGTTGTTTTGATGGACAGGCCCTCAGTACATATAAAAATGTCCACTGTTCTATTTCTCTGGGATTTTCTGTATTTTTGATGAGCTCTGACAGAGTTCTGGTTGCTGCCCAGGGAACGTTTGCTGTATTATGCTTTGAGTTGCATGACTTTTGGTGTGGTTGGCTTTTGCTGGCTGACAGTAATGGTCTTGTGCTCAGAATTTAGCGTGTCATGTTGGCACGCTTAGTCGGCTGTATTCTGACAGGTTTTGAAACTGATTATGTTTATTCAGTGCTCTTTCTGTTAAAGCAGACAAAGCTAGTGTCAATGGAACCAAGATAGTGATTAGAGTCCATACTTCATGTCCTTTGACTGGGACTATTGATGGTGTCTTGTTAAATGTTCTGTTGGATGGTTGACTGTCTTAAGTGAATAATAACATTCTTTCATTATTTGCTCACCCTCATGCTGCTACAAATATTTATGGAGAAGTTAACAGAATGTACTTATGCTGCTCTTTTCCATTCAACAAAGGCATGTGTGGAAGCATTTAATGGATGTGGTATGTAACATCTCATAGAATGAATGTTGTTTAACTAAATGTTTGCAAACTGGCTTTTAGGTGCTGTGTTCCACGTTTGGCTGCAGTTTCCTGGTGAAATTAACACTAGAGGAGCTACAACAACTGTGCGTTGTATTCATTTTCACACAAATCACGAGGACAACAGCTGATTTATTAACACTTATTTTTCTCACTATTAGTCACACACTGTTATGTTACGATATTGAAAGACATTTAAGATAACGCATTGAAAAGCGACACATTTTAACGGTTGTATTACAGACCCACCAACATTTACACACTTACGTGATTAGCTTGCGTGGCAGCTCACCTGATAGAATGGTCTTTGGACTTTGAACTCGGCAGACAGCGGTTTGAGCCCAGCCATACACGCAAGCTGATAGGTGAGACGAAAGTCTCATAGAAGCGACAAGAAATGACGTTGTTGCTTGAGAAAATGTGCTTTTCTTGTCGAATTTGCTTTTTCCACATTATCGGTTAAAGCTAGGGTGTGTAATCCAGAGAGGCTAGCAGTTAGCAAGCTAGTTTTGAAAGCATAGAGCCCGCCCTTGCTTCAGAGATGTCTCCAAAGCCACGCCTCCTCTATCACACATGAACACACACACAGAGCAGAGTCTAAGCACCAGGAAGAGAGATGTGTAGGTGGAATCGATCGCAACAGTTGTTTCCTTTTACTGGTGGTTCAGGAGGAACATAAGGTAACTGCGGTTCGCCTTCCATTCTCGCGCTCGCTCTGCACAGCGTCAAGGAACCTGCGCTGATGATGTGTGATTGTCTGCACGAACAAGTTGCACGGCGGTATGCAACTATAGATTGACAGACAGGAAGGACATCCTATCATTACATTCGGACCAAATGCAATGATTGGTCGATAATTTTTTAGTCCTGTCCCTTCCACAGAATATATATATATATATATATATATATATATTTATTTTTTTTTTTTTTACATTTAGACCACTTAAATTATTGATTTCTATCAGAATGTGAAGAGACTTTCAACCAGTATAACAAAAAATGTTTCTGGAAAAGATTGCACACCCTAGCTTTAAGTTTAGGTGTTGGTTTAAGGTAAGGATGTCTGTTTGGTTTACCTCTCATTTGATTTTAGATCACTACTGGTTAGGTTCAGATTAAAGTTTTCGGTAAGGGAGGTACATTTTACTCATTAAAACCACCATCTAATATTTACTTTTAAAACCTAATCTGATTGAGACACCATTTCACTCGCTTTTGGTGCACCCCATTGGAGATTTCACTTGGAAACTGCAGCGAAACATGTAAAGAAGCATGTAATTTTGTTTTGAAAAATGTTGCCACGGTCATGTAATGCTCATGAGATCAGGCTGTGCTTCATTGCACATTTGGCTGCAGTTTTAAAGTGAAGTCTCCAGCGGAGGGCGCCAAAAGCAAGTAAAATGGTGTTGCAATCAGATAAGGTTTTTAATGTGAATATTAGATGGTGGTTTTAATGAGTAAAACGTACCTCCCTAACCTAAAACCGAGCAAAATTATGTTGTAATTAGACTAGGTTTTTAAGGTGAATTTTAGATGGAGGTTTTAATAAGTAAACAAAAACTTTACCCTAAACCTAACCAATAGTGTCCGGAAAGATAAATGATCATTTAACAAAAAAGACATCCTTACCCAACACTTGACCCTAACCAATAGTGTCCGAAAAGATAAATGAGAGTTTAACAAAACAGACATCCTTACCCTTAACCAACACCTAACCATAACCGATAGTGTTTTAAAATGCAAATTTGTAAAACACACATGAAGAAAACACACACTAACTTCTATGTCACTTTCACTTCTGTGCATCTTTGGCTGGACTCGAACCTTGGCCGTCAAGTTCAAAGTCCAACGCTCTATCAGGTGAGCTACCAAGTAAGCTTATGACATAGTAATAAGTGTGTATATGTAGGTGGGTCTGTAATACAAGTGTTAAAATGTTTAGTTTTTAAAATCATCATAGCGGGGGGTGAGTAATAGAGTGAAAAATACATTTTTATAAAATCTAAATCAGCAGTTGAACTTTTGATTTGTGTGACAATGATTAAACCACACAGTTATTGTAGCGCTTCTATTGTTCATTTCACCAGGAAACTGCAGCGAAATGTAGAGAGCGGCACGTACCAGTCAGTTTGCAAAAATGTATATAGAGTAACGGTCATTCTATGAGACCAGGTTGGATCAGGCTGGTGGTATATGTGCAGCTTCACTTTCTCTCTCCCTGTTCATGCTTATGTATGTTAGTGGCAAAACTAACCAAATAACGGAGTACTCGACTAGTTAGTGCAACCGCTATTGTGCACTATGGTATTTTCTAAAGGAACGGACAAAAATTTCATTATTCAAATACTGTATAAAAGCCATTTTTCACTGAAAATCTTCCTCTTCCTTAGCTCTCAAAACATTCACTTTGGACACGCTATAGTTTTTTAGTGAACATGTTTGAAACAAGTTTGAATATGTGGAAGAGTGAATGACATTTGAGAATTACTGCAGAAGGGATGATATTTTAGTGATTGAAGACTTCAATTACAGTCTGTTCTAAATTACTATTAGTAACACTAAGGTATTGTATGGATTCTGAAGACTTACAACACAGTGTACGAGTTGTACAGACTGCTTTTATGAGACTTTATAAAACGTTTTTGGAACTTGACATCTACATCCTGCCTAACATCTCCTTTTGTATTCCACAGAAGAAAGAAAGTCATACAGGTTTGGAACCACATGAGTAAAATATGACATTATTTTCATTTTGGAGGGAACTACTCTTTTAAGATGGATGGAGGCTGACTTGAGCATTTTTTTGTAGGGTTTTTTCATGTTGCTGCATTGGTTTTACATCATGTAATTTGCTAGAATGCGAATGAACAGGGCTGTTTTGAGTTTGGATAAGTTCTGTTGCAGATGTGAGTGGGTGCATCTGACAATTGACTTTCTAAATGCAATGATCGGCCCATTATTTACATATTCACACTGTTTTAATTCAAATCTGGCTTTCCAATACATAATGCAAAAGCCTCAGCTGGTAAACATGAACTAGATGCATTAAGAAAACATACAGATACAGAGAAGTGCATAGAATTAATTACAGACAAAGTACACTGCATATGAATAATATTTTCCATCTGAGAATAAATCTCTGCAGTTAATCAATGCAATATGACTCCCTCTACTTTGGAAAATAGATTATATGAAACAGACTCCAAATAGATGACATGAGGTTTATCTCTTTAAAGACTGCCCTCAAAACAGTGCCAGCAAAATTATGCATTAACATGAGTTACAAAAGTTCAAACACAACTTTTAGTTTGAATTCGATGTGCTGCTTTTGCAGATGGTGTAAGCTGACAGGAAATGCAGAGGAGTGATTCACACTATTGTAAAATGGGTCTGGAGTGCAGTTGCCATTATATCAGTGGAACACTGTATTTTTCAGAAACTTTTCTCTGTTGAATATCTGTGTACTGGTTTTACTTCAATTACTGAAGGATATAGCTATTGGCTTCTGGCATGGTTGTCTGCTTTGTCCTATGTCATATACTGTACAGCTTGTTCTCTCATATATGTAACATTACAAAAACCTGTTGCAACCAATGCAACATCCTGCATCATAATGGCCCTGAGATGTATAGATTCAATTTATATATAAAAATGTATTGCTGGCATGCTCACATATCATGTTGTTAATCATGTTTTCATTGTAAGAACCATAGTAACACACCTTTCTTATCTAACTGTAGAGATGGGCAGCAGGTAACACAAAATGAGAATATTAATGGAGTGGTGAGTTCTGAATATTGGCAGATCGCATGGTAAATTTAAATCAGTCGTTTGCTTGAGTTTTGTCTGGTGGAAGATAGCTCTTTCTGAAATGGTTTCAATGAAAGAAATGATATTTATGAAAGAAATGAGAAATGATATCTATGAAAGAAATGAGAAATGATATCAATGAAAATTGACATATTCAGGTTCTTTCCTCATTTCATGGTCTATCACCGTAAGTCAAACAATAGCTGATTTCAAACAAAGCTTAATAAACTTCATAGACAAAATAGTTGTCCCCTGTGGGATAATCTGTGTTTGTTTTATCATTTAAATTGTCTGGATGATCAGTGAAAACAATGAAAATTCTCACTACGAATAGAAAAGGACACAAAATGTTTAAAGGGACATGACGAAGTAAATTTTCCTTGATCTTTTGACATTTATAGGAATAGTTCACCCTAAAATGAAAATTTGCTGATAATTTACTCACCTTCAGGCCATCCAAGATGTATCTGAGTTTCTTTCTTCATCAAAACAGAATTTAAGACTTTTAGGATTTCATTTCAGGCCTCCTCCTTTAAACAATGCAAGTGAATGTGCTCCATTTTTTGACGGTCCAAAATGCATATTTAGGGTGCATCAAAATAATCCACATGACTCCAGTCGACAAATAAAGTTCTTCTGAAACCAAACGATTGATTATTTTTAGAAACAAAACAATACTTATATACTTTTAACTACAAATGTTCGCTTCTGTACATCTCTGTGACATGCGCTCATGAGAGGGATGATGTAAGCTTGTTGGTAAGGTCACATGTCACGTGGAGGAGGAGTCAGGATGCGCATCATTGTTTACATTGTTTTTTTTTATTATTATTATTATTATTTGGACTTTTTTAATATATATATATATATATATATATATATATATATATATATATATATATAGTTTTTAAATTGTTTTGGACTGTTTTGGTTTGTGAACAGCACAAGTTTCTCTTGTAAACAATGACGCACTTCCTGACTCCTCCTCCATGTGACGCGTGACCTTACCAACAAGCTTACATCATCCCTCTCATGAGCGCATGTCACAGAGATGTACAGAAGCGAACATTTGTAGTTAAAAAGTATACAAGTATTGTTTTGTTCCTAAAAATAATCACTCGTTTGCATTCAGAAGAACTTTATTTGTCGACTGGAGTCGTGTGGATTATTTTGATGCACCCTAAATATGCATTTTGGACCGTCAAAAAATGGAGGACATTCACTTGTTTAGAGGAGGAGGCCTGAAATGAAATCCTAAAAGTCTTAAATTCTGTTTTGATGAGGAAAGAAACTCAGATATATCTTGGATGGCCTGAGGGTGAGTAAATTATCAGCAAATTTTCATTTTTGGGTGAACTATTCCTTTAAGAGGTCATTGTACTATAAAAACATACTGTAAGTTTCAGAATTCAAAACTTCCTCCTCACTGCCAAAAGAGCATTTGTTGAAACCAAGCTGCCAAAATTACTTGTTCTCTACTTCCTGCACATTGTGATGTCACACTTTTGTAGACATTTGCATCTGACCGCCTCCACAACAACACATCAATACCTACTATACCTTATTACTTTCGTAGCACCACCCAGTAATGGTGAGCAGTGAGATGGCAAGGAGAGAGCAGGTCAGTCAAGAGCAGAGAGCCAATCATAAAAGTGGGCATTTACTGTCAAGTCTTAAAGGAGTAGCAGTACCAAAACCAAGTGTTTTTTTGTTTTTTTCAGATTTTCTCCCCTTTTTCTCCCCAATTTGGCATGCCCAATTCCCAATGCGCTCTAGGTCCTCGTGGTGGCGTAGTGACACACCTCAATCCGGGTGGCGGTGGACGAATCTCAGCTGCCTCCACGTCTGAGACCGTCAACCCATGCACCTATCACGTGGCTTGAGCGCGTTACCGCAGAGACATAGCGCGTGTGGAGGCTTCACGCCATTCTCCGCGGCATCCACGCACAACTCACCACGTGCCCCACTGAGAGCGAGAACCACACATTATAGCGACAACGAGGAGGTTACCCCATGTGACTCAACCCTCCCTAGCAACCGGGCCAGTTTGGTTGCTTAGGAGACCTGGCTGGAGTCACTCAGCATGCCCTGGATTCGAACTCGTGACTCCAGGGGTGGTAGTCAGCGTCTTTACTCGCTGAGCTACCCAGGCCCCCAAAACCAAGTGTTTTTGACAGAGGGTCAGAATGAGGGTGGGAAATGATCATGTTTTACAAATGCATGACTGTTTTTTGTCCAAAAATTTTTCTAGTGTTATAAGTGAACCTCAAGGAACAAATTACAATAATTAAAAAGACATCTCATGACTCCTTTAAGGGTGAAATTCATGAAACCTGTCAAGAACAAAAAATTTCAATTGCTGTATACAATAAAGAAAATCTAATTAGAATCACAATTGAGAATACTGGAAATTAAAAATAAATAGTCAAATTTACGGGATGTATGGGAACATGGGAGGTTAGGGGGGAAAATAGCTTGCTTGTCATGAAAAATATCACAATGCAATTTTTTTTTATTGTTTTTTATTGTTTTGTTATTGTTTTTTTGGGTGTCTTTGACTAAATTTCTCATCTGAGAACATTGGTTATTGCCAGAGTAAATGAATATGAAATGCTCTGTGTTTTTATTTAACAGAGGTCAGTTTGGATGGATGCCGATACTGGTCTCGATGGTTTCACATAGACTTATTTATCCCACATCATCTATTTCCAGTCCATGTTTGTTTTTTGGATCTTGTTAAAAGCACGGGAGTCCATTTGTCCTGCATTACATGCTTTTTTATTTTCAGAATGTAGAAAACAATATGTAAAGAATGAAGTGACAGTCAACCAAAATAGGGTGAGCGGATATATTCAAACCATGTCTCTGGTTTTATTTTACAAGAGGAGGTTTATTTTACTTTTGCTTTTTGGAAAATCGAAACAAGCCACATATTTTGAGAGATCAGAAAATAGGATTTCTGACATTAGAATTGTACAACTGTCAGTTTTTAGACTTAAAAGAAAGGTTAACTTTATAAGAAGAACTTTATTTACATGTCATTCACAGATAGCATATCAGACTGGTATTGTAATATTGATCAGAGGTGCAGTGCCATGGTATGGTGATTGTATAAGATGGTAATGCCATAGTACTTTTAATATACCATGCTGAATGACTGCCATAATTATATACCATGGTATTTACATTGTACTCCACGGTACTTCAAAGAATACAATGGTATTACAATGGTACATGTCCAAAAAACATGGTAGCACTATTAGGTTGGAGGTGGAGGTCTGGCTATCCTGGATACATTTTGCTAATTGTGTAGTGTGGGTTTGTAGAATGAGGCACCACCAAACCTCAGACTTATGCACACAAACACACACTTCAACCTGTCGTCAGTCAGGCCACGGCCAAGCAGTTGTTCAGTAACACCTTTTGAAACCCATCTCACGCTCCCCACATGAAAGACTCGCTGAGATGGCGCCACATGATGAGCCGCCAGTCTCCCCAACAGCTCTGCATATATTAGCAATTAATTACATGCTCATATGCCAGAAATATGTTCTCGAAGATAAATATAAGGACAACATCAATGAAGACTCCTCTCTGGGCGTTTATTACCTGTTAATCATCATATGCCTTATTCATATGTGTTTGGTACTGTTTGGATTGTTTTTGAGTGTCTTCACTGGAATTGTACAAAATCAGACTTTATTTGCAGTAGCCGATTTTAGTTGGCCTTGAGGTTATGTTTACACTCAGTTAGGTCACATTTTGGGTTACTGCCTCAGGATAAGTTCACTCAAAAATATTATTTGTCATTTGCTCACCCTCATGTTATTCTAATCCTAAATGTTCCCCTGTGAAGATTCGTGAAGATTCAAACTGCTTTCAGATGTGTCATGCCATGTTTGACACCAGTGACATGGAACTTCATTGGTTCTCGTTTGTCCTCTGGCACAATATATCTTGAAAGGAATATTCCGGGTTTAATACAGTTTAAGCTCAATCGACAGCATTTGTGGCGTAATGATAAATGTAATTTTGACTTGTCCCAACTTTTCTTTAAAAAAAAAAAAAAAAACAGGCAAAATATCCAATTTTACAACTTCGTTGCCGTGACGACGTAACAGCGTAAACCCTGTAATCCTGGTAATTTAGTAGTCTGCTGCATAAAGGACAATTTAAACAACTTTAGAGCTCAATACACAAGTTCTAACAGAAGAACAAATGTAAGTGCTTTTTATAAAATTATAAGCTTCACATTTCTGCCTTTAAACCCTTCAATAATTGGCCCCATTCACTATCATTGTAAGTGCCTCACTGTAACCTCGATTTTTTTCTTTTTTTAAGAAAAGGCGGGATGAGTCTAAATAATTTTTGTGGTGATCAACATTATGCCACAAAAGCTGTCGATTGAGCTGAACTTGTATTGAACCTGGAATATTCCTTTAATTGTTAAGCTTGAATGTGTGCGAATAGAGCTACGGTGGAGGGGAAGATTTTCTGTTAATAATAACTTAAATTTCAGTCTGTTTCTCAAACAGATCTTGCTTCCAGTGGCTTTGTACCCACAGCGCAATCGATGCAGTTCATTTTTGGATAAGTTTTCTCAGTGTTAATAACTGATTCTCTTGTAATAATCTCTCTCAGTGCCTGAAATCACACACTGCACCATGTCAACACCACTCACACTATGTGTTTACTGCGTTCTGTTTGCCTTTCTCTTTTCATACACATCAATCATCCATCCTGCTGAGCTTCAATCTAAAAACTCATCAGATTGAGGAGCACTTCCGCCCTGTTGCCTCTTCTCCTCTCTCATTTCGGGTTGCTGTGGCTCGTTACAGTCATGTTTACCCCATCTCTCTGGGAGATGGACTCTCTCCATTCTGTGCAGTATCGTCCCTGCGTAAACTCTATCAATAAAATTAGCAAAGGGGTGGTAACCCTGGTCAACCAATATGGGATTTTCAGTGGTTGACTAATACTTTTTTTTTAATTGATAACACCCCCTTGTATGAACAGTCCGCTAAAAAGAAATGATTTTTACATTTATGCATTTGGCAGACGCTTTTATCCAAAGCAACTTACAGTGCACTTATTACAGGGACAATTCCCCTGGAGCAACCTGGAGTTAAGTGCCTTGCTCAAGGACACAATGGTGGTGGCTGTGGGGATCGAACCAGCAACTTTCTGATTACCAGTTATGTGCTTTAGCCCACTACGCCATCACCACTCCATTTTTAAACATAAACTTAAAAAATATTATGTACTTGCATTACTATGGTATATGTACCCAGAGATATGTTTTTAAAGGCCCTGTTTCATTTTTTTACACAGGTGACCTGTAACTGTTTCAGCATCAGTGATGGAGAGCTGCAGGATGTGGGGGTGGGGCTTTACCCCAGGTAAGTGGGACGTCCCGGCATGCATTGCACTGTGCTGCAAAAAGCCATCATAGCCATTTTTACATCTTAAGTAGCTTGGTTGTTCAGAACATGCCATTAGATATCCAGAAATGCTGTCTAAATTGGCAGCTTGATTTTTTTTTTTTTTTTTTTTTTTTTTTTTGGGAGAACCACTGTTTAACATTGTTTGTTGGAATTTTAAACGACTTTACTCATAATGCTCTTGTGTTTTCAGAATGTTGAAACGCTGTACTTTTGTTTTCGTGTTCGCAGTGCCCATCAGATTTGTCTGACAGAAAACACGTTTGTATTATTAGCTTCGCAGTCATAAATAGAGATTCTGACATGTGTATGGATTACATGCTACGATTTGCTCTCTGCCACTGAACATGCCTCAGGGAAGCTCCTATTCACATATGGGGGAGCTGAAAGAAAATCAGTGGAAGAAATGGGAATAATTACACATAAACAGACATTCGTCTTTCACTGTGACTAAATTACAACTTGCCGAGACATATTGTAAGCCCTGAAATAGAGGGGATTTCCTTGGCAAATTGCTTTGTGTCTGTGTATGTAAGACTTGATGAATCCTTTGGGATGATGGTGTGGATTTTTAATTCTAAACGGGAAAACACATTTTAAAGCTAACTGTTGGTGAACGAAATTTTAGAACCTCTGCTAATTATTGTTATTTTAGAACATTATGCATACAGTATGTATTGCATGCAAATGCAAGTATTTATTTAGACTTCACAATAGATTTGACATTGGCTCACCAACAGTAACTGCACATCAATTTCAACTCTCTATACAAAATAAACTACCAGCCAAAGGTTTGGACACTCTCGACTGAATAAATGTTTCTTATGATCTTTTTTTCGATGACTGTAATACTATTTAAAATGTTGAAAATAGTAACAATTAATAGGGGTGCTATAGAGAATTGGTTTTGACTGTCTTAAAAATAAATTGAGAGGAGCTGTAAATCTCTCTTTCTCGCTCACTCTCTCACTGTGTTGTTTTCTTTGCATATTTTTAAGTGAAATAGAATATTCAGAGGGTAATAATGTAGAGCAGGGCTTGATTTGATCCATCAGGAAAAGTAAGGCTATAAAGTTCACCCAAAAATGATAATTCTCTCATCATTTACTCACCCTTATGCGATCTCAAACTCTTCTATGGAACACAAACAAATCTTTTTTGAAGAATATATGATATGTGTTTGTTTGTACAATGCAAGTCAATGGGTCCAAAAATGTCATGCTCCAAAAAGGACATAAAGGCATTATAAAGGTAATCCATATGACTCTAGTGGTTTAACCCATGTCTTCTGTTGTGAAATGATAGGTTTTGGGTGAGAAACATACATGTAACTCCTTTTTCACTATAAATCTTGCCATCTGCAGTCTTCTTGACACAGTCGTGATTTGAAGTTTGATTACACGTCCTCGCGCTTAACGCATGCACAGAGCTTTTTATTACATTTTCATGAAAGATTATGAAAAAACAACTTTGTTGTTGTTTTTTAAATAATGTGCACTGATGAATTAACCAGGGGGATTTATAATGAAAGTAAAATTTGAACTTTCAAAATGTTAATTTTGAAAACTTGATTTCATGTTGTCTTCATATTGACGGCGATTAGCCATAAAATGTTGTTTTTGTTGTGAAACTATATTGCATTGTAAGCAAAAAGTTTTTGTCACAATGAAGCAAGAAGTCTTTAGTTTGTTTTCAATATATATATATATACACACACACACACACACACACACACACACACAATCAGCCGCGGCATTAAAAACAACTGCCTAATATTATGTAGGTCCCCCTCGTGCTGCCAAAACAGCGCCAACCTGCATCTAAGAATAGCATTCTGAATGTATACGTGTATAATTGCTTCATGTACAAACACTAAAAGGGCCATGTCGACTTCAGTGTAACACTTGTTCTCTGTCTGGATGTGAAGCAGCAGTTGCTGTTAATCCCTGTGGTTGTGTCTGGGGCTCACGGGAGGATTTGTGCTCCTGGGCCAGGGCTCCACGCTGACACTCATGGCCCAGGCTATGCATGGTTATCAGGGGAAGAGAGCGTGTCCACGGAGCCCAGACTAAGCTCCAGTAAAGCCGAGGCAGGCAGTCTGTTGTATTGCAGCCTGACAAAACCCAGTAGCAGAAATCTATAAAGATTTACTGACACCCTACCGAGTGCAACCGCTGTCATCCGGGTGACCGAGGATTGTTTGTAACTTTTCCCATTAACATATTCAGACCATGGAAATAGTGAGGAATAATTGGGTGGTTATTCAGCTATGGGCAATTTTGTGTCCCAGGTGTTGCTTCTTATAAATACTAGTAGATTTGTCTTTTTGTTTGATGAAGGTCACATCAAAACTGTCTTGGAAATGTTTTACCATGCCTTCAGCCTTAATATTTTTTACTAAACATGTGCTTTTTTACATATATATTTTGTTGTTTCACAGTTTTCCCAGACCCAGACTTTTAATCTTAAATTATGAAAATCTATCAAAATAAAATCTAAACTAAAAGTTAAATAATCATAAACCATTTCAATATTTATTTTGTGAAAATGATTTATGCAGGCTACATTTTTACACAAATTACAAACCGACCCTCAGTTATAGTGTAATTTCCACCACAGCCAACAACTTTGCCACTAATGAAGGTTTATCAGAAGTTATTGTACTTGGTTACCAACTCCGTTACATTTACTTGAGTAACATTTTGGAAAAAAGTTACTTTTATGAGTATGTTTTATGGTGGGTACTTTTCACTCTTACTCAAATAAATTTTTGATGAAAAAAATGTACTTTTACATTCCTGTCATTACATTACTGGTTTTCATTTAATAAGTGTTAATAAATGCATAATTTATTGATATTTTTGAATGGGACTCTTACGACAGTAGAACTTCACAGCTGCACGCTGTCACTCGAGTCGCGTTCAGCACTACAGCAGCAAGCACCCAAAACAAACATTTCTTCACTCCACACAATGCCTTCATTTTACACCAAGACAAGGATGTATATCAAGATTAAAATTGCATCTCCAACTTAAGAAAAGACAGTAAATTTGTGTAAATTTAGGTAAATTTTAGAGATTGTGGCAATGTGGGCTTGTCTGTGTCATGGTGATACTCATTCATTTTCAGCGTGAATCTGTAACTGTGGGCTCTTATGACCTCAGTTTCTAAGTTAGCATTTTTGTATCAGCGCTGCAACATATCAGTACCTACTGTATAAATCCTTGTAAACATCCACGTTAAGTGCAAATGTTTTGCCCTGCTTATCGCGATTGTGAGCATTTCTGCACGTGTAAGGTTGGCGCGTGAACAGCGTTTGACAGATGCGGGCAGCTTTGTCTTATAGACAACACACATCCAAACACATCTTCTAACTGACAGGTTCATCCAAATCTGAGAAGCATCCTTAAAGTGATAGCTCAGCCTTTAATTAATATTATATCATCATTTCCCCACCCTCATATTCTTCCAACCCCGTGAAACTTTCTGTATTCTGTGGAACCCAAAAGATGTTAGATTGAATATTAGAGATTGACGGTCTCAGTCACCATTCCCTTTCAAAATATGGAGGGAGAAAAAACATGCAGTGAAAGTAAATGATGATTAAGGTTAGCATTCTGTCTAACATCTCCTTATAGGAATAATTTTTCCAAAATTGAAAATTCTCGCATCATTTATTCTCCCTCATGCCATCCCAGATGTGTTTTTTTCTTCTGCTGCACACAAAGATGTTTAGAAAAATATCTCAGCTCTGTTAGTTTATACTGGAATGCAAGTGAATGGGTATCAAAACTCTGAAGCTCAGAAAGCACATAAAGGCAGCATTAAAGGAATTCAAATGACACTGGTTCAATCCATGTCTTCAGAAGAGATCTGATAAGTGTGGGTGAGAAACAGATCAATATTTAAATCCTTTTTTACTATTAAATCTCCACTTTAAAAATCTTCTTCTTGTGTTTTTGATGATTCAATTCTTTGTGTAAATCACCACCTACTGGGCAGGGAGGAGAATAAATAGTATAAAAAAAGGACTTTATATATTATAAAGTTATATATATTTATCTGTTTCTCACCCACACCTATCATACTGCTTCTGAAAATCACTGGAGTCATATGAATTACTTTTATGCTGCCTCTATTTGCTTTTTGGAACTTCAAAGTTCTGGTCATTATTCACTTGCATTGTATGGACCAACAGAGCTGAGATATTCTTCTAAAAATCTTCATTTGTGTTCTGCAGAAGAAAGTCATTCACATCTGGGATGGCATGAGGGTGTGAAAATGAGAACTTTTTAATGTTTTGGTGAACTATCCCTTTAATTTGATAGATGGAAGAAAGAAGTCATATGGGTTTGGAACAACATGGTGGTGAATAATGACAATTTCCATTATTAACAATAATATTAATAGTATTATTATTAATCATTCTGTAATGCATGTTAAATGTGTATCA
The DNA here is from genome assembly GCF_019703515.2 of Myxocyprinus asiaticus. Taxonomy (NCBI): domain Eukaryota; kingdom Metazoa; phylum Chordata; class Actinopteri; order Cypriniformes; family Catostomidae; genus Myxocyprinus; species Myxocyprinus asiaticus. Next base: position 6,715,111 of record NC_059363.1, on the reverse strand, counting down.
TGTACTGGAATATAAGAGAGTAAACATCCATAATGTTATATGTGAAAGTAACTAGTTACTCACTACTTGAGTATTCTTTTTATTGGATACTTTCTTACTCTTACTCGAGTAATTTTTAACATTATTACTTTTACTTCTAGAGTAATTTTTTTTTTTTTTTAAGTAATTGTACTTTTACTTGAGTAAAGTTTTTGGCTACTCTACCCACCTCTGCCAATGAGACAAAAGTTTTAGTTAAGAACACGTGTAAAATGAAATATGAGACATGGTGTGTGAAACAAATAAAGAAATATCAAAGCAATTATCCCTTTTTCCATGTCCAATCAAGCTGTAAATTTACCAAATTATGCAAAAATGTGAAAATATTAATTAAATATGTCTTTTAGAATAAATAACAATTCTAACTTTAAAAGGCCATTTTCAGCTGTATTATTCCAAAAAATGTTTAAAATGTAATTTCCACCACAGAATGCTATTCAATACGATACATCATTTAAGATCAAGTAGATGTGACATTGTGGTGGAAACGTTCATGATGTTTCAGAAAACTGATGAAAATGACAGAATTTTCTTGTAATGCATGTACTGTATATCCACTTTTGGACATTGTTACTAGAGTTACATAAACTAGTGAGAGTGTGAAAAGTGTGTTTTAAGCATCCAGAAGGACAAAATGTCCATAGCTGAAGAAATGCACAATTATGCATCCTGATCTCATGAAAAATGAGATTGTGGTGACGCTTTTGCAAACTGACCCTACGTGGTATTGCGTATCGCGGCAGTTTCAAGGTGAAATGTCCACTGTGTGGTACTAAAAGCAAGTAAAATTCTCTCCCAAATAAATTCGGTTTTTAAAGTTAATGTTCTGTTGAGTTTTAAATCGACTTTCCTACACTAAACCTCAAACCTAAACCTAACCGATATTGTCATTAAAGCAAATGTGAGATGAAAACTGCAACTACTGAAGAAATCACGTAATTTTATTGTGCTTCTGTGACACTTTCAGTTCATGTGTCAACACACTACTCTTCAGGACTCATACTCCGGTCTTCGCATTGCAAGCACAATGCTCTATCAGTTGAGCTACAGCATAATTTGATCATGCTTGAACACGTTTTTAAATGTAGTTGGTTATGTGTTGCAAATGTTAAAATAAACCGCTTTACAAGTCGTGCCCTATATTGAATGTTTGATGTCATGTGATAGCATTGTGTAAGAAACAGGGCAGATAGTAAATGTTTATGAACCGCTAATCTGACCTTGGACTCGTGATTTGCACTAATATCCGGGTTCCCACACATCTTGGAAAACCTGTAATTTTGCAGTGCAGTTTTCCAGTCACGGAAAAGTCAGGGAAAATTCAAAAAAATACCTAAATGTCCTGGAAAATAATTATTTGTCCTGGAAAATATTTTTAGTGAACGAATCCCTGTCACATACATTATCTGCTCATGTGCTGTCATCTCTGCTTCACTCCGACAAAATGGTTTAATTATTGATAAAGTACAATATATATATATATATATTTTTTTCGTTATAAAAAACTTTAAACTTTAGACAATAATAACAGTCGGACCACAGATTGTTTTGAAAATTCATTCACACCCTGGGTTGGTAGCTTGATGATTCGGCCTTTAAACCTCGGAATGTGAATTAATTTTCAATAATTCAACGTTTGGAATCAGCTTACACATGTGGAAAACACGGATGGAATCACGGAATATAATTATAAAAATGGCATTAGCTGTAAAACACTGAAAGTCATGGAAAATGACATATTTGGATGAATTAAAATCTGGATGAACAAATAAAAATTGCAAAATGTCCTAGTGTGATAATTAAACTTAAGTATGTGATTTAGTCAAATAAATAAATAATCTCCAAGTGAAGCGGGCTTCAAAATGAATGTGTGAAGCCAGGCACTCATACACTGAAAACACCTCTTCATGATCATCACGTGTGCTCTTGTGTGTGTGAAATGACAGTGAGCAGAGCACTCTGAAGCGTGCAGCACATACAGACTATTTATTTTTTCAATTAAATCACAGATAGCTTTATGGGGATTAATAATCACATTGGGCCATGTAGCAAACCGCTTATCTGGAGGTGAGAAACTACCGTCAAAAACGGCAAAATACAAGCTCGAATTAAATGGACGCTTGTGTTTTTGCTTAAACATTTCACTTGTTGGGCAAATAGAATGTCCTGGAAAATTGTGCCTTGAAAAGAGTGGGAACTGTGTTATATGTATTTCTAAAAGCATTGACATGGTTGATGTTGACATCACATCAATCTCTCCTGTTGTGGAAATGCAGTATGGAGATTGAGCTGTTTTCAGTTGTGAGGGTGTGCCTGAAACACTTTTCTTTGTGTCTCGGCAGAGTTAATGCCTACCTTTGCAACCGTTATTTGAAAACATTCATAAAAGACCATAAATGACCACAGAGCATTGCTATTCACCTTGTCTGTTCATGTTTTGGGCTCCTTAGCAGTAACCAGGTATTATGCTGTGTTCATGGCAAAGGGTAGAAGATGAGCTGGACTTATTAAGGATGGCCCCGGGCCAGTGTGAGAGAATTTTTGGCCAGTTGACAGAACTTTTGGCACACATCTTATTTTCATTGATCATAGTTGTGATTTATGCCTTGAAAATATTTGGTTTTCTGTAATGCTCTGAATATTGTTGTTGCAAATTCTGCTTGTTTAAATATGTCACCACCAAATAATTTTTTTTTAGCTGGCTTACTTAGATGGTTTTGTTGGAATTGTGATTGTTTTAGAAGCATGCGTTAGAATGTGTAGAAAATTCTAAACAAGTCAGTATTGTTTTACACTGTATGCTTCCTTTTTGCAGTAAAGGTGTGTGTGTGTGTGGGCAAGTTTAAGTGGTTTATGAGGACATTTTTTTAGGTTACAAACTGGTAATTACAAGGGTATTATGCTATAAATGTGGTTTATGAGGACATTTCTAGTGTCCCCATAATTCAAATCGCTTAAAAAACATACTAAACGATGATTTATTGAAAATGTAAAAATGCAGAAAGTTTTTTGTGAGGGTTAGGTTTAGAGGTAGGGTTATGGGATAGAATCTATAGTTTGTACAGTATAAAAATAATTATGTCTATGGAGAGTCCTCATAATGATAGCTGCACCAACGTGTGTGTGTGTGTGTGTGTGTGTGTGTGTGTGTGTGTGTGTGTGTGTGTGTGTGTGTGTGTGTGTGAATTTATTGTTGTCATAGCAAATTAAAAACCTTATAACTTTATTAATTTTTTAATAATTTCACAAATTAATAATTTTTTGTAAATTATTTCTTTTGAGGTAAAAACAACGTTTAATGGGGAAAAAAATACATATATCTTTCAGACACATAAAATTTGTTTCTAAAAATTACATTTAGCGTTTTTTTTGTGGTAAAAAATATTACCTATAGGCTAGCAAAAATAATCCTTATTGTTGAGCCCTGATGAAAGAAAAATGTCTTGATGTCAGCCATATTCTCTAATTAACCATTTATTTTCACGATTATTACATTTTTTGCAACTCTCCTGTTTACATCACTTTGTGTTGAGGGCTACAAGTATAGACTTGTTTTAATGAATTTCTTTTGACATTTCTTGGAAACCACATGTAAAGACTGAGTTTAGGCCTGTGTGTATGTAGGTGAGAAGAGATGAGCTCTTATGGGCTTTTTATGGGTGAATAATTAAAAGCACAGATTAAGGGGAGCCATAAAAGAGGGTTTCACTCAGGTTAATTGCTCTGCTTTGAGCTAAATGTCTTGTGTATTTGTAGACAACAGCTTAACTAAAAGCTCATTTCAATTTTTATAAGCTGGTCTCAGTTTTTGATATTTCTTAAAGGGGACACATAAACAGATTTTTATTTTTATTTTTTTGCTTTTTTGAAATACTGTAAGTTTAGTCTACTATGTAGAAATACGCTATTGTGTAAGGTTCACAATGCAAAGCTCACTCCCCAGTCCACCCAGACCATTAGTGAGCTACAAAAATGGCTTATTCCGAATTCTGAATTATGCATTGATATCACAGCCATGAGCAAATTAACATATGTCTGTCCATTTTTACATATCAACATCAATTTTCAGAAACTTGACTGAACTGAAAAAAGATTGCATCCTGGTATGCAGTGGTTAGCCAATCATAATGGGTCGTAGCAAAAACGGACTGTTAAAAAGCATCTGAGAGAGGGTGGAATGCCCAATTCCCACTACTTAGTAGGTCCTCGTGGTGGCGCGGTTACTCACCTCAATCCGGGTGGTGGAGGACAAGTCTCAGTTGCCTCCGCTTCTGAGACAGTCAATCTGCGCCTCGTATCACGTTGCTCGTTGTGCATGACACCGCGGAGACTCCCAGCATGAGGCTCACGCTACTCTCTGCAATCCACACACAACTTACCACGTGCCCCATTGAGAGCGAGAACCACTAATCGTGACCACGAGGAGGTTACCCCATGTGACTCTACCCTCCCTAGCAACTGGGCCAATTTGGTTGCTTAGGAGACTTGGCTGGAGTCACATAAAATGGTCCGTTTAAAACAAATACATTTTATCAACTGTACATTTTGCAATTGTAACTCTTATTTTTTTTCAGTTTTTTAGTTTGGTTACAATACATTTTGAGAAAACAAAGGGAATTTTTGCAAGATTGTACTAGTTTTACCCTTGATGTATGTGGATTTTGACAAGTTGAACTCACATCATCACCTTTGTGTCCTCTTTGTCAAATCAGTTTTGTTGTTGTTGTTGTTGTTTTTCATACAACTGACTGCTTTTGTAGTACAACCCTATTTTATTTCAGCGAAATTATTTATTTTCTCTGCTATTTTGAAATGTGCAAATAAAATTAGATTTGATACATTTGAAATATTACACTTTTGATAACATTTAATTTATTATTTTAGAGAAAATTATGGCAGTGGATTAATGATATACAGTAAGTGAACTGATTTGGAACCTTGAGACGGAGCATAGAAATTCTCCTCTATGAAAAGCACTGGCATGTGAAGTACAATCATCAGAGCTCAGAGGCTTGTTGCTGTGACGCTTCCAGGATATTTTTTTATTGGCTGTTAATACAGTCATTTGTGTTGGCCAATCATGGGAGATTGTGTAATTGGGTGCTTCTGGAATAAAATGTCAGACTCCTTTTGCATTACACAGAAAGATTTGACTGAAATTGATGCACAATACAATATAATGTCTTGAATTTTTTTTTAATTTTTTTTTTTTCTTCACAGGTCAGCTGTGGTTGAAATAAGGCCAGTGAGGCACGAATTATGTAATTATAAATATATATATATATATATATATATATATATATATATATATATATATATATATATATATACAGTACTGTGCAAATGTTTTAGGCACTTGTGAAAAATGTTGCGTAGTGAGGATTTCTTCAAAAATAATGACATAAATAGTTTTCATTTATCAATTAATGTCATACAAAGTCCAGTAAACATGAAAAGCTAAATCAATATTCGGTGTGACCACTTTGCCTTTAAAACAGCACTAATTCTCCTATGTACACCTGGACACAATTTTTCTTGGTTGTTGGCAGATAGGATATTCCAAGTTTCTTGGAGAATTCGCCACAGTTCTTCTATCTGTTTAGGCTGTCTCGATTGCTTCTGTCTCTTTATGTAATCTCAGACTGACACGATGTTCAGTGGGTTTTGGACATGGGTACAACTTAAAATCTTAACACTGGCTTTGGAAAAGTAGCAAAAATACATGAAGTAGACAAGGTAAAAGTTGAGACCTCTTTGTTTTAATAAAAATCAACACCTCAGTCATAAAAGTGCCTGTAGTGGAGGAAACACGCTATTATAATTTTTTAGAAAAGAATGGTATGAAAAGTATGGAGGAGAGCAAAATATGTCACTTTGGAAGATAAAGAACTCTCCTCCCTGTGTGGGCCATTAAACTGGCGCAACTTCCATATTCAACATCCATGGGAAGCACTGCACTTCTATAAGCCTCTGGGATTACAGTGAACAAACAAAGCTAGCAAGACAGATACTGAAATTGCTGTTTAGATATATGCTATGATTTCACAAAGTTGGACAAGGTGGAATCAAGCCTTCAGACATTGTTGTAAATGTCTTAGAGCAGGCGGTACTGCCCCCCAGGGGGCATTCAAAGGATGGCAGAGGGCTCTGAGAGCAAATTAGTAGAGAGGGGGGCGTTAGGTTACAAATGGGGAGCGTTTATCAGTCATAATAATCAAATCTATCGTCAAGTTCCTCTTTGCATTAAAACGTTGATCTAGACTTGGAGTATTTCAGTTGGTTCTCAATTGTATTGGTTGGTACGCCTTTGTACCGCGGTTCACCTGATTTTGAAGTCTAGTGACGCATCTTGAGTATCTGGTTTTGCAGCGTCAAATAAACAGGCGGAGGCACAACTGAGGTAAGGGAATGAAGTAGGGAGGCATTCATCAAAAAAAGGTTGAGAACCACTGTCTTAGAGAAACGATAATGACACAAAGATATTCTCCCATGAGAGCAAGACCTGTGTGCTTACTGTCAGCTGGGTGGGCCCGTTCTAATCCCACTGTATACACTGTACTTTTGCAGTGTTGAGGTTTCCTCCAGACCATGACAAACAGCAGTAATTTGTTGCTGTGGCATTATGAATGGTTTCCGATGTAATAGTAGAAGACTGAAGAGAAGGACAGTGTGTATTCCTGTTCAAATACAGAGGCTAATTATGCTTTCATGGCTGATTTATAATGACTGTGTTTGTTCTGTCATGCTTGTGTGCATGTAAATACATTTTACTAACTGTCTCTTTAAGTCCTGACCACAATGGAGTGCTTGTTGGCATGAATGATATTCAAACATGTTTAGAGAAGTAGAAAATGCAGAAGACACATATTATACAATAGGTTGGTCACTTACAGTCATTTTTATTAGTCAATAACAAACATTAGGCCTATTACATTCTATCAACAGATCATTAGTTCAAGTTAGTTAGAAATTAGATGATACATTCATATATTAATATATTTGGTGTTTCTTCAACTTTGGGCAACTTCATGTCACAAGGGGTGATTTTTATTAAACAAACAGATGTAAAAAAAAAAAAATGGTTTTGTTATATTAAGTTAACATTAAAACTGACTTTGAAACTTTTTACCAAGCCTTCATCATTTATTTTTGGTACTTTTTAAATGCCTCTTATGTATATATTTTATTGTTTAAGCCTAGTCCTAGACCCAGACTTTCAATGTTAAACTATGAAAATCCATTATAAAAATATTTTTATATGTTTATAACATGTTTATGTTCTAAACAAAGAGTGCCATGAAAATACATTTCAATATTTATTTTGTGAAAATGATTTCTATTAATATTGCAAAAATTACGACTGTCCCACAGTTGTGACGTCACTTCCACCTGCTCACCAAACAGTTTTGCTCCTAATAATGTTCTGTCAAAAGTTAGTGTACTTGTTTACGAAGTAAAAAAAAAAAGTGTCAATGAAGAGCATGTTTGAGATAAAATATGAGACAAGTGATGTTTGAAGAAAACAAAGAAAACCAAGGTAAATATAACTTGTGAGCAGAATATTTTTAATAGATGTCATTTCCAATCAAGCTGTAATTTTACCAAATTATGCTAAAAGTGTGAAAATATTATTTACAATCAAAAAAATATTTTTAGACTATTTTTAAGATTTGCACATTTCAATTTTATAACAAAATTCCATAAATTAACTTGAGTAATTTATGGATTTGTGTTATAAAATTGACATGCGTAAATCTTAAAAATAGGCTAAAATAAAAAATATTTAAGTGTAATTGTGTCTATTTAGGATACATAAAATGTGAAGTAAGCCTTAGCAAGACTAACGAAGCAATTTTATTTAAAAAATGTTTTTATTGTTATTATTATTTAATTGCCGTGGTGAAAATGACACTGTGGGAAATTCCAAAAAATGTAAAAAATAAATACATATTTTGACAATTCTTTTGTTGCATGTAGGCAACATACACTGTTGGATTATCTGCGGTTATCTGAGTTACCGTATACTTTGTCAGTTCGAACCAGTCTGGCCAATCTCTGTTGACCTCTCTCATCAACAAGGCATTTCCGTCCGCAGAACTGCTGCTCACTGGATGTTTTTTGTTTTTGGCACCATTCGGAGTAAATTCTAGAGACTGTTGTGTGTGAAAATCCCAGGAGATCAGCAGTTACAGAAATACTCAAACCGGCCCATCTGGTACCAACAATCATCCATGTGATTATCTAATCAGCCAATCGTGTGGCAGCAGTGCATAAAATCATGCAGATACGGGTAAGGAGATTCAGTTAATGTTCACATCAACCATCAGAATGGGGAAAAAATATGATCTCAGTGATTTGAACTGTGACGTGATTTTTGGTGCCAGATTGGCTGGTTTGAGTATTTTTTGACCAATATTTGATCAAATCTAGACAGGCCCCATTCCCAGCAGCCATCACTCCAAGACCTTATCCTTGAGTAATCAAGCTAAATTGCTAATTTGGTACTAGAAAATCACTAGCCATTATATCAAACACATAAAAGCTATTTGGTTTCGTTAAATGAACCTTAACATTGTCTTTGGTTTTGTTTTTGAGTTGTTACAGTATGCAGTAGACTGGCATGTCTTAAGGTCAATATTAGGTCAGAAATGGCAAAAAAGAAACAGCTTTCTCTAGAAACTCGTCAGTCAGTCATTGTTTTGAGGAATGAAGGCTATGCAATGCTTGAAATTGCCAACAAACTGAAGATTTCATACAAAGGTGTACACTAAAGTCTTCAAAGACAAAGGACAACTGGCTCTAACAAGGACAGAAAGAGATGTGGAAGGCCAGCTAGACTGTAAGGTGCGTGAGAAGTGCCCGACAAGACAGCCACATCTATGGCAAGTGCTACAGGAAGTGTGGGGTGAAATGTCACCTGAGTATCTGGACAAACTGACAGCTAGAATTTCAAGGATCTGCAAAGCTGTCATTGCTGCATGTGGAGGATTTTTTGATGAGAACACTTTGAAGTAGTTTAAGAAGTTCTGAACATTTTTTTCAAATTGTAATAGTAATTTTTCACATTATTAATGTCCTGACTATACGTTGTGATCAGTTGAATGCCAATTTGGTGAATAAAAGTACCAATTTCTTTCCATAAGAGCAAAACCTGTACATTATTACAAACTTTTGGCCACCAGTGTTTGTGTGTGTGTGTGTATATATATATACTGTAGGTCTACATTATTTGACTACTTGTCATGTTAGCTTGTATTCTTGATTTCTGACTTTAGCAACTTGTTTCTTTAGTTAATAAATTAGTGATAGGTGATTTCTCTTCTATTATTTAGCAGTTACAGTCCTGGTTCATTATTTATTTAGATTTGAGAGAAAGTGTGTTGTGAGATAGAATTTATATTGTGAGGGGTTTGCAGTATAATTGAATCCATAAATCAGTGTTTGATGAGAAAAAAAATCTGAATTTGAAAGGAAAATTTGAATTTTTATGAGTTTTACCTTTGATGAGCGTGTATTTTGTATATCACCACCTCGTCTTTATTAAATCGGCATAGGTTTTTTCTATTTTTTTATATAGAACAGACAGACAAAGAAGTGAAAGGCATCAATAATGCAATGCCATAAACGATGTTTTCTTTCAAAGGGTTTTTTTTTACTCTTCAAAAAGCATTAATCTGTCATATATAAGTAGTAATTTAGAAGTAATTTATCCAAACTGACTTAAACTACACTTATTACAGGGACTGTCCTCTTGTGTCTTGCTCAAGGACACAATGGTAGTTGCACATGGATTGTTTCTTGTTTGGTTCGAATCTAAAACCTTTAGATTACAGGCCCAGATCTTTAACCACAAAAAGGCCTAATTTAGGATATACTATACCATCTTCCATGATAAAATCTAGTTGAAAACATCCATTCACACAGATCATGTCAACTTGGCTTAAACATGGTTCAAGAGTTCCTGGTTTAACTTGTGTTTGTCTGTACCAGCATGTCCCTGCTGAACCACGACTGCCAGCCAAATTGTGTCATGGTGTTTGAGGGCAAGAAACTCACACTGAGAGCTGTTCGGTTCATCAGAACCTGTGAAGAGGTATACATCAATACACACACACACACACACACACACACACACACACACACAAAGGAAGCTATTTAAATAGGCATATACCATACACTTTTGTTGTTTTTTAAAAATACAGCTGATTATAATTGCTATAGACTTACTCAAGCCCACACCCTAATCCTAGCCCTAAACCTTTTGCATTTAAAAAAAAAAAAAGATAGAAGAAAAAAAAACATTATTTACTTAATTTTTAAATTGATGTTACAAATGAGGACAACCCAAATTAGTTAATGTTGTTTAGATTTATTTTGAGGATTTTGGGAGCATACTGTTAATTTATTATTTATAATTTATATATTTTTATAATATGTTTAAATTATAATATAGTGCACATATACATATATAAATTAATGAATATATATATATATATATATATATATATATATATATATATATATATATATACATAGTTGTGCTCAAAAGTTTGCATACCCTTAGAGAATTGGTAATATATGTACCATTTTTAAAGAAAACATGAGTGAGCAGGCAAAACACATTTCTTTTATTTCTTATGGGATTCATATTCAACTGTAGGTTATAACAGAATGGCACAATCATAAAACAAAACATGGCAACAAAGAAAAAAAATGAAATGACCCCCGTTCAAAAGTCTGCATACCCTTAGATATTAATACTGTGTATTGCCCCCTTTAGCATCAATGAGAGCGTGCAGTCTTTTGTAATAGTTGTCTATGAGGCCCCAAATTCTTGCAGGTGGTATAGCAGCCCATTCGTCTTGGCAAAATGCCTCCAGGTCATGCAAAGTCTTTGGTCGTCTTGCATGAACTGCACGTTTGAGATTGTCCAGAGTGGCTCGATGATATTAAGGTCAAGAGACTGTGATGGCCACTCCAGAACCTTCACCTTTTTCTGCTGTAACCACTGGAGGGTCAACTTGGCCTTGTGCTTAGGGTCATTGTCATGCTGGAAAGTCCAAGAGTGTCCCATGCGCAGCTTTCGTGCAGAAGAATGCAAATTTGTCTGCCAGTATTTTCTGATAACATGCTGCATTCATCTTGCCATCAATTTTCACAAGATTCCCCGTGCTTTTAGAGCTCACACACCCCCAAAACATCAGTGATCCACCACCATGCTTCACAGTGGGGATGGTATTCTTTTCACAATAGGCCTTGTTGACCCCTCTCCAAACATAGCGCTTATGGTTGTGACCATAAAGCCCTATTTTGGTCTCATCACTCCAAATTACAGTGTGCCAGAAGCTGTGTGGCGTGTCAAGGTGTTGTCGGGCATATTGTAACTGGGCTTTTTTGTGGCATTGGAGCAGTAAAGGCTTCTTTCTGGCAACTCGACCATGCAGCTCATTTTTGTTAAAGTATCGTCTTATTGTGCTCCTTGAAACAACCACACCATCTTTTTCCAGAGCAGTCTGTATTTCTCCTGAGGTTACCTGTGGGTTTTTCTTTGTATCCCGAACAATTCTTCTGGCAGTTGTGGCTGAAATCTTTCTTGGTCTACCTGAACTTGGCTTGGTATCAAGAGATCCCTGAATTTTCCACTTCTTAATAAGTGATTGAACAGTACTGACTGGCATTTTCAAGGCTTTGGATATCTTTTTATATCCTTTTCCATCTTGATAAAGTTCCATTACCTTGTTATGCAGGTCTTTTGACAGTTCTCTTCTGCTCCCCGTGGCTCAGTATCTAGCCTGCTCAGTGCATCCACGTGAGAGCTAACAAACTCATTGACTGTTTATACACAGACACTAATTGCAATTTAAAAAGCCACAGGTGTGGGAAATTAAACTTTAATTGCCATTTAAACCAGAGTGTGTCACCTTGTGTGTCTGTAAAAAAGCCAAACATTCAAGGGTATGTAAACTTTTGATCAGGGCCATTTGGGTGATTTCTGTTATCATTATGATTTAAAACGGAGCCAAACAACTATGTGATGATAAATGGCTTCATATGATCACTATCCTTAAAAAATAAAATATTTTTTTGCATGATCAGTCATATTTTCAAAATCAATGCCAAAATGTCACAATTTCTGCCAGGGTGTGCAAATTTTTGAGCACAACTGTGTGTGTGTGTATATATATATATATATATATATATAATTTATAAATATATATTAAGTACTGTTTTCTATAGGTAACATTTCAAACACTAATTAATATTAGCTAATGTTTCTGGAAACACCCATACGTTTGCATGATATCATGTTTAGGGATTATTCATACTGAAAATGAAATATATTATTAAAAACTACACTCACAGTAATGAAATTTATTTGAAGTTCGTTCCATTTTAATTGTACAGTTCTGCATCCTGTTTTGTACTTGCAACTGAAAATTTAATTCTAAATCGCTTCTGAATGGTGCACAAACACTTTTTCATTAAAACCACACAGTTTTGACTGATTTTCTAAATTGCAGGCCCTTAACAGAGTTCGCTGCCAAATTAATTTATCCCTAATTCAGTAATCCAACGAATAACTCTCACACATCGTCCGAAAGAAACATCTTACATTTAAGGCATTTAGCGGACGTTCAACTAAACAATCAACCTTGGCTAATCAGTGCTCATTTAAACCCATTTAAATGACCGCACATATCAGTCACACCACTTGCCTAATGAAACAGGCATAGACAGCGTTCCCCAAGCCTAAATATTCACATACACATGAATCCCTTCAGTTGATCAGTGCTGGAGTGTGGGATGTGGTTTTTAGGGTCGGCCCCGTTCTGCACGCTCAACAACAGAGAAACTCATGAAACCCCTCATTATGCGGCCGATCTGTTTATTTCCCCACCGAAAGTTTATATATTCCAAAGTAAATCAGGCAGTCATGCTTAATTTCCCTCTGACAGGGGAAGGGAACATCGAGAGAGAGGAAAGTGAACCAGAGAAAGGAATAATAAGCAATCTCTCTGTACACAGGATGTAATGAGAATTCACACTTTAGAGCTGTGTGGTATACGACTGCAGAATACATGAGTGATCATCTTCCTACAGACACTGTTTGCATGCATACATACACACACATTCACACTGCAATATTATAATTCATACACCCACTCATATTTTCACACTGTACACACAGAGCTGTTTACCCATGAGGGTCACACGCATTCTATATCCGTTTTCTATGTTTTCTGCCTCCTGTTTCTGTTGTTTACTCTATTTACTCATCTTTTCTGGTTTTATGTACTCTTGTCCTTCTATCTAACTTTGTTTCTCTGAACTGAATGTTCAGTCTGTAATAGCGCAACATTAATGGTGCCTGTCAATAGGCCAATCCCATTGTTTACAAACAATGCAGCGCATGCGCAGTAAGTGGTGGCGGAAACCCGGCAAACTGTTGTGTTAGATTTGACAGATTAGACAGATAGCGCTAGTTAGATTAAAATTAGCCTTTAGGTTAAAAGCTAGCTAGGTTTGGGTACACTATTGCTAGCAACACAGCTAGTTATAATCATCAATTAAACAAAAGTACAACACCAAGCCATGATAAATACAGAAATATTCTTAGCTATTATTATAATGATGAGAGTTAATAACACACACTTAATAAAATGTTCGCTGCAAAGCCGTGAGTTGGAAATGATGTCTACGAGAGGCCATTTTTCAATGACGGAATCCAATTAAAGCGAAGCCCTTGATTTTTGCCTTTTCGATTTTGACAGCCAACAGCACAGCACGACATTTCATATACTGTAGCTGAACCAGACAATTTAAAGGTGACAGCTAACTTTTTTAGGACTGTTGGGTCAGCTAACTACAGGTTTGGTTTATTGTTCAAGCCAGTCTTTTTGCCACTTCTTCCATCTGTGACGTAGGCAGTGACGTTGCCAAATTATTGGTCTATAGATTGAAAAAGTGCCCGTCCACTTTTTTCACCATCTTGGTTCTGGAATTACGCTCACCGAGCACTTTAGGAACAGCTGTACACCTACTTATTCATGCGATTATCTAATCAGCCAATCGTGTGGCAGCATAACAATGCATAAAATCATGCACGGGTCAGTTAATGTTCACATCAACCATCAGAATGTGGAAAAAATTTGATCTCAGTGATTTCAATCATGGCATGATTGTTGGTACCAGACGGGCTGGTTTGAGTATTTCTGTAATCGCTGATCTCCTGGGATTTTCACGTACAACAGTCTCTAGAGTTTACTCAGAATGGTGCCAAAAACAAAAAATATCCAGTGAGTGGCAGTTCTGTGGACAGAAATGCCTTGTTGATGAGAGAGGTCAACGGAGAATGGCCAGACTGGTTCGAGCTGACGGAAAGCTATAGTAGCTCAAATAACCCCTCTGTACTATTGTAGTGAGCAGAATAGCATCTCAGAATGCAAAAAACATCGAACCTTGTGGCGGATGTGCTACAACAGCAGAAGACCATGTTGGCACTTTATTAGGACCATAGTGTTCCTAATAAAGTGCTCAGTGAGTGTATTCTGATATGTCTCTTTTAATGACTCTGCTCTCTTTTTCTCTCTGTCTAGTTGACTATAAGCTACACCGATGTCCTTGTGCCCAGCAAAATGAGACAGGCCCAGTTACAGGAGCAGTACCACTTCCTGTGTCAGTGTGAGCACTGTACCTCTAAAGACAAGGTATGCTGCATGAACACCTCCCCCCAGATCTATCTCTTTCCCTTATCCTTTCTGTCTTGCTGAAAAAAAAAAAAAAGCTTAAACCAGCCTAAGATGGTTTGCTAGTGTTAGCTGGTTTCCCAGCTTGGTCAGGCTGGTCTGTTTGCTGGTTAAATAGGGGCTTTTTCAAGCACTTGTCAGCAGGTCAAACAGTGAAACTAGCTGATTGACCAGCTAAACCAGCTGAATGCCAGCTTGGCCAGGCTGGGAGACCAAGTAATAAAAAAAAAAATATATATATATATATATAGGGGTTATCCTCTTTTTACCCTCATTTTTCAGTTTAATTTGATCTCTTTCACCCTATCACTCTGTGCTATCGCTCCTGGAAGAGGCTTCTCTCCGCTTCATTGTGTTCTGGTGGTATCACTATCTATCATACCTGGCCTTTCCAGTTCTCCACCATGTTCTCTCTCTTTTCCTCGTTGTCTTGCTCTCTATCCATCCTGCTCAACCCTCGAAAACATTTGGCTATGTGCCAAATCTGTCAATCCAGTCTTAGACCATCACCCGTCTCTCCGCACTGCCCTGGGGAGCCCGTCCTCAGCAGCGCCTGTCTTCTGTGATCATCACTGTGATGACAGGAGCATGTCAAGACTAAAGCTTTGGATGGCATGCAAGAGAGTAAAAGAAAGCAGATAAATTAGTGGGCAAGGATGGAGAGAGGGAGAGATGGGAATTTAAAGTGTGTAATGTCTTTGATGTAAAATTAGGGCTGACAATTGATTAAAAAATGTAATCAAATTGATTAAATTATATGCTGATTTGCTAATCAAATTAATCATGTATCAATATTTACTGCGAAAAGCCCCAAAATCAATATAATAAAAAGATATTGCATTTTTTGGCAGGCAAGTAAATCATTGAATTTGCATTACAAAAAAATTGTTTTAGAAATCAATATATTGTTTGATTTATTTCCACATTATTTTATTTCCATTAAACAAAAGCGTATCATTGTTCTACAGGACCACGTTTGGCTCAACCAATAGCATAATTTTGGGGTGGGACTATCTGTGGGGAGAGTGTTTGGGAAGCCTGATTGAAAACAGTTGTTCTTTTTTCAATTCCATTTGGTAGCGCTAGTGGTTCAATAATTAAACATTTCACCTTGAAATGCATGTGTGGTTGATACAGAGAAATGGTATTTGTGCCATGTGTGCTTGAACATGTCACAGGCATACACTGAGTTCTTTCCAGGCTGATGTTGTGGTTATTTTGCACCTGCATACCGGCATACCACGCTAAATAACTGTGCATTAGCTCAAGAAATAGAGGCTTTATCCCGATTGTTAACACCTACACAGCTGCTCACACTGACCTCTGCTTGAGTCATCTGTCAGATCTGAGCAGATAAGAATAAACATTCATGCTCAGGGCAGCTGAAATGGAGACTTGGGTTTCATTCTTGTCTCCAGTTACTTCTGGGCTTGAATCAAACACAATAGAATCTTTTTTTGTTTTGTTTTTTTAGCTTTTTTTTTTTTTTTTTTTTTTATAAGATTTGATGATTTTAGAGAAACTGATATATGTATGGGTTTCAGCATTAACTAAGCTGAGTTTATCCATCCATCCATCTGTCTGGCCGCCCATCAATCCATCTGTCTTTCCATCCATTTATCAATGCATCAATCCTTCCTTGCTTCCGTCCATCCACTCATCCATTTATCCATCCATCAATCTATCCATCATTTTATCCATCTGTTTGTCCATCCATCCATTCATCCATCCATCCATCAATCCATTCGTCTATCCGTCAGTGCTTTCTACCATCCGTCCACTCATCCATTTGTCCATTTATCTGTCAATTCACCCATCCATTTATCCATCTGTCCATGCATCCATCCATCTCTCCATTCATCCATCTGTCCATCCATTCATGCATCCATCTCTCCATCGATGTGTCCATCTAGCCATCCATCTAGTACATGTGTTTAACAGGTTTTGGCTTGACATTATTAGTGGTAATTTAGTGGTAGAGTTCCTAAAGGGCTTTTCAGACCAAATGTGTTCTTGCACTATAAAAAGTTAGATGCAGCACAACAAATATAACAGAACACAGGTGTCTCTAGAGGTGTTTTAAGAGTTGAAGTTACTCGACACTGCATCTAAAATACATTGCGCTTTTGTGCGAGACGCTGAAAAACAGCCAGATGTGGTGCAGCTATCAGCAATTATCAACAGTGCAAACTGACACAAAATCATGTTCGGTTTGAAAAGCCCCTAACTTGTCCTGAACAGTTTGTGCTATGGCCATAAGTGAGGAGAGGGGTGCTATGACTTATTTATGCAAACAGACTTATGATTTTCTCCTGGCATACAATAAAACGGGAGGAAAAATTCCATAATTTTAGACTTATATTTATTGAAAGACTGCTCAGACTTGTCAGTATAGCATAGAAATAAGGAAAATTATGGAAATGTTGTCATGCCAAGTCCAACATTGACCCTGACAGTATTTTTAGGGGCCGCAGATGTTCTTTCTTTCATAAAGGTTCTGTCTTTTAATGCTGGACTCTGCTTTTTGACTCAGTGTGGTTTGCACTGTGATTTTGACAAAACAAAGTGCTTTTTTTCACCTTACCTTACCAATCTGTTTCTCACATAGAGTGTTAAGCATAGGATCCGTTCAAACAAACATGTTTTTGAGTCCGTGTGCGCTGTTTTTTTAATTGTTTGTTTTTTTTCTATTTATTTTGCACTAGAGGGATTGACTGCTTTAAGGTGTGTTCACACTTGGCAGGTTTGGTTCGATTAAAATGAACTCTTGTGCAATTGCTCTTTTAGTGCGGTTATTTGAACAAGTGTGAATGCTGCCATCCGAACCTTGGTGCACACCAAACAAGCTCTGGTGCGGTTCGATTGATATATGAAAGCAACATGGACCAAAGACGTCTAAACGGACCAAAAACAGGAAGTAATTTGCCTAATACTGACCTCAAGCATACCTGGTTCTTCTCATCATAGGAGCTATGTTGCCCATTATAGTTCGGTACAGGCGTCCTTGCAACATATCTTCATTTGTGTGTGCAACAGAGGAATTCCAGGTGCTGTTTTGACTCCTTTACACATTTTAGTAGCCCTTCGTTTGTTCTCAGCTAGTAAAAATACCACCATATATAAATATAAATCCAACGAACGCATTTAGCCCAGCAGCCAGCATTGTTTTGGATGTTCGGCAAGTTACGTCGCAAAATATACATCATAAAAGCTGTCCAATCAGGTTGTTAATTTTTCCTGATGCCTTTTGTTTCGTATCTTTAGGTTCAGTGATAAAAATGCCAGTGTGAATGCTAAGCGAATAAGGACTAAATGTATCATTTACTTTTTTGGTCCGGACTAAGAGAACCGAAATACAAGTGTGAACACACCCTTAAAATAGAATAAGCTACAATGTGGACAAAACTTTATGTACATTTTAAAAGTCTGGCTACATGAGAACTTTGTACTGTTTCTTCTTACAGTAGTAGACCATTTTGTAAATCATTAGACTTCCTCCCATGCTCCTTTTACAGGCATCTTTGAACCCAGTGCACTCTAATCAGTGCTGTAATGAATCGCATGATTATTGAATTTACACAATAATAAACAAAGTCTGAACCACAGTCTGCAATCTACAATTTGATGCATGGCTCTGTCCCTGCAATTACAGTATGCTGTTCATTTTAACATGGAAATGGCTTCTTTATTGAAACGGAGAACCAAATAAAAAAGTGTTTGCATCCTGGACAGTCCCCTTTGTGCAAGCAGCAATTAGAAGTGTAATTTCATGCTTCAAGACGGTTTCATAGCTACAGAGATTCCCCTGGAATGTAAAATGCAAGCTGACGTAATGTGCAGTCTACAGCTAGTACAGAGCAGGTATAAAGATTGTTTGTTTAGTCTGTTGACGTCATAAGCTGTAGTCTTATATTTGAGTGGAAAGGATTTGGTGTGATTGACAGTTTGACACTGATCTGGTCATGTTTTAGCATGTTTGCCATGTTCAGAAGTGATGTCATTTCCTCTTATCAGTTTTATTACTGTTTTCTGCATTGGCTGGATTTGCAGACTCAGGAATAGTTCACCCAAAAAGTGTTCTGTGATTATTCACTCACCCTCATGTTGTTCCAAACCCATGAATCTTTTTGCAGTTGTTAACATTTTGTAGTGCAGTTGTTCTTGCATGTGTACAAAGATGTGTTGTTTTTTATTTCTGGATGTGAGTGCGGGCTAGGTGCGAGCTCTGCATGGTGGAGGGGAAGATTATCATTAAATAACGACTTAAATTCCATATATTGGATGGCTTCAGAAGACTTGGAATATAATGCACAAGTCACATGGACAATTTCTATGGTGTTTTTATAGTATGTTTGGTCCTTTTTGGAGCTTGACAGACTTGTTCTGTGAAAAGCAGCATACAGGTTTAAAATTATATGACAATCAGTAAAGAATAACAGAATTTTAGTTTTTGGATGAACTATCCCTTAAAAGCACCAGTTTTCGGTCAGGAAAAGACTTCAGGAAATGAGCGCCATTCACTGGCAGATGGCCTGCAGGTTTTTGACCTCTCAAGACATACATATATTTCTTCCACATTTTGGACAGCTTGCACTCCTCATGATGAATCATTTATAAAGCTTGAATGCTTTATATGCACTAAGTATGCTTGAACAACAACGCATAACTGGGCAAAATGTGTGCTGCTTATTTTGTTTACATTTTATGATTGTTTCTCTGACTTCTTTTTGATTACTAAAATACCGAATTTCGCACTTCATATGAATTTAACCCAGGGAAGAACAACAACAGATAAACCTGAAATAGCCACAGTTTGATTCCATTAAATGCCTCCTACTGTGAAGTTTGAGGATGTCTTGTCAAATCAGATGAGCTGAGTTTATGTGGATATAAATCTGTTTTTCAATGTGCCCCATTCATACATACTGTATATTCATGGTGACCTCTATCATCCATAGAACTTAGCTCGATAATGAAGTCCATTTTTTTTGCATCAAATCTACTCACACTTTCCGGTTACATTCTCTCCCCTCAGAGCACTTGAAAGAAAATGTTTCTAAAGCCAATTATATGATCTTTCTCCTAATTAGTGATGGGTCATTCGCGAACGAGTCGGCTCTAAGAGCCAGCTCTTGTAGGTGAATGTTGGGAGCCGGCTCGCATATCAGAAGAGCTGAATCTATTTATAAAAATATAAAAAAATTAAGATATGAATAATCAAAAGATTTAAATGAATAGAATTAACGAATTCAAAGAATGAAAAAATAAATAAAACACATTCGTTCTGACTGTCTGCTCAGACTAACAGCCTTACCTGTTGTTCCTGTCAATCAGACACGCAGTGTCAACCAATGAACCAAAGATGCATGAGGGAGGGCGGAGCCAACTTATTATGTTGTTCAGATTGTATTCGTTTTGAATTGTTACATTTATATGCACTTTGTTTATATACATTAAAGAAGTTATACTTTAAATGCACATGTGTATTAGCATCCTTCTTTTTTTACCTTTATTTCAATTTGTGGGATGCTGCAGTTTTGCAAATTGTTATTTATGTTTCTTTGATATGGTGCAATATTCTATTATGCTGTTCAGATTGTATAGTTTTGAATGGTTAGATTTATATGCACTTTGTTTATGTACATTAAAACAAATGAATTGATTCTGATTCTGATTCTGAAAAAGTTGTACTTTAAATGCAAATGCAAACCAATGCATTTTTAAATACATTGTGGTTAAGGTAGAGAAAGATTTCATTTAATAATTTAATTAGAATTGTTTTAACACCAATCATAGTCAAACTATCGCAACTATTTGACTTGGAAAAATACAAAAACATTTTTTTTTTAAAGAGCCGTTTGGGAGCCAAAAGAGCTGGCTCTTTTTGGTGAGCTGAGCCGAACGAGCCAGCTCACTGAAAAGAGCCAGAATGCCCATCACTACTCCTAATGTGGTGTGAAATAGCATTACAGATATGTTGTAAAAAATACAATTTTAGGGCTATCTATTAAAAGAACAAATGTCAAAATAACCGCGTGAAGTACATTTTTAGATTTTTTTTAAAGAAAATGTGTACAGCTCAGGACTGTCCTTCAGTGTCAGTTCACGAAGTGGCGAAACTCATGAATATTAATTAGGTTATGTGCAGATAATTTCAAATAATCTTTTACTGTTTTGATAAATAGTCATTCTTGATGAACAATTCAAGCACTACAATAAATATGTCACATAATTAATTTGATAACTAGATCCTTTCACCCAACACTGTAAATACTGAGATTTAGTTAATCAGCGAATAAATCCAGTGATCAGCTTAATTTCAGCCAGAATGGCGGGTTGGTCTCATGGTAAAGTTTTTGCCTGTAGTACTAGAAGTTCTAATATAACAATATATATATATATATATATATATATATATATATATATATATATATATATATATATAATATAGCCCTAATATAACTTTTTATTTTGATAAATGAATATTGCATTTGTGCAGTGGATGTATATCATGAGCAGGAACACATCTGTTTGCATTTTGCCTTGCGTTTTGAAATGGAAAGCAGTGCGAGCTGCGGAACAGTGTGTCTGGATGCATTAGAGAGCTTTGCCGCTCACTGTCACTCAACACCACTGATAACAGCCATAACGAGCACTCGTCGTAACATAAAAATGAGCAAAGTCCAGCACTGTATCCCCATCAGTTATTATAACACACATGAACAAAATGAAAACTCCTGCTTAACAACTGAAAACATTTCTTCGGCATTATTCACCTGATGAAAGCTATTTCAAAAAGTGGTGGGGACAAAATTGGCAAAGGCAAAAAGTAGTAGGGATATGTCCCACCCGTCCCACCCATAAATGATACCTAAGACTGCCATTATGGTAGTACTACAGTTCTTTGAAGTACCTTACAGTACCTTGAATACCATGATATATAAATATTCAAACAGATGGTATTACCATCTGTTACTGTCACTGTAACTACATTACAATTTTAGAATGGAAATCAAGATTTGTTTTTCAAATCACTCAGAATGGCATAATGAAAAACTATTTAAAAGCTTTTACTACTAAAAACTATTTACATTTGGCAGACGCTTTTATCCAAAACGACTTACAGTGCCCTGATTACAGGGACAATCCCCCTGGAGCAACCTGGAGTTAAGTGCCTTGCTCAAGGACACAGTGGTGGTGGCTGTGGGGGTTGAACCATCAACCTTCTGCTTACCTGTTCAGTGCTTTAGTCCACTACACCACCACCACTTAATTTAGGTTAAAGCAGTTCTGTGAAAGAGCTCACAGTGATTCTGCATCTATAGGACCCCGTTTTCACCTGGTATTAAGATACATTTTTGATGATTCAATCACATGTGGTCATCGCTAACTACAGGTCTAAACGTGGTCTAAAATGTTTTGTGATCTGATCACAAAAAACACATACTAATGTAGTCAAAAACACACATTTGAGGTGTAAATGCTAATCTGTCCTGAATGCGTCCTGGCAGAAGCGAAGCGCCACCCCTCACCTGTCAATCAACCACTGTGCTTAAAACAAAAGTTGAAACTTTGCCAGTTACGAGCGGCTTTAAAAGGAAATAATCGTCCGATCAGAACATTTTAAAAAGCGGATACACACACACAAGCATGAGAACGTCACAGATCTTCTTCAGTGTGTCTGAAATCAACATGCACGGACACTTATTAGAAGCACGAGCATCTGCAGCTCAGGTAATACAGGTAATCCACTAAAATAGCAGACATTTCTGCTCAAAATGTTGCTTTTGTGGTTAGATTAAATTTCAGCTCCATCCGGGAGCTTTCTTTGTCTTTTCTGTCTTTGTTGTGCTGTAATGTCATGCAGTAACACTCTGACATAGTGATTGTTGTATGTCATCATGAAACAGAGTCCCTCCCCTCCAAATCCAATCACAAGTGGTCATAGGAGATGCATTTAAACAACCAGGTGTAAACAGCGATGTGTCTCACCTGACCACATGTGATCACCCGAGACGCATCTTAATACCAGGTGGAAACGGGGTCTATGTGTGTGTGTGCACAATGTAGCAAGTGCTCAGGCAGTCACACTAAGTTGTATTGGCAGTGCAGTGACTGCTCACTTCTGAGATATCATGCAGCTTTGATGTCTCAGAGGCACTAATACATGTATCCCCAGGGGCTGCAAACAAACACACACACACACACACACACACGTCTCCCCAGAGATTTCAATATATCACTATGATGTGTCTAAAGCAGTTCCCCCCTATAGCCCTAACTAAATAAAATATAAATAAAAGTTGCCCTCAAAGAAACAAGCCCAGTCAACCTTCGTGTGTCTCTCACTGCTCTCAAAACAGCATTCTTCAGTGTTTTTTGTTCTGTTGTAGGTACAAAGTTCTTTGATGGCTGAAATGAACAGTAAATCAGTGTTGGGAGTTATCTGATTACAAAGTGATTCGTTACTGTAATCAAATTACTTTTAAGTCAAAAAGTAGTGTAACGCATTACACATTTTAAAAACTTTACTGACTTGCAGTTATTAAGTACGCTACTTGAGTTATTAATATTTCTAAAATAATTGTATTAATGGAAAATACAGTCAAAACATGAATTATGTTTATATGTATGTCTGTTTGTGTTTCTGGGGGTGGGGGGTTGTCTTTATGCTATTCACAGGAATTCCTTCAATTCATGAATATATTTTATATTATTTTGTGAACAGGACTCGGACATGCTGTCTGGAGAGAGGACAGCGTGGACGTCCTTAAGAGACACCATCCCTCACCTGGAGCATCTTCAGTCAGAGCAAAGTATCCTTTACCGCAGTATCAAAGGGTCATAAAGTGCCTGACACTGCAGTAGTTCTTTATTTTGGCTGTAGTGATTCTTGTCTTAGAAGGTTCAGTCGTGTGTTTAGAAGTGAATTAGCCTGTAGCCGTTTTGCTCTTGTATCAACTCCTGGACACTATTGATGCAACTATGCCAGATACTATTGTCTCATCATTCTAAGAGATAGAAGCCAAAGATGTAAGGGCAAAACTGTCAGATCTGTCTAGCTCACTTGCTTTTACCCCTTGGCCACATGTTTGATGTATAAAAGAAAAGACCAGAATAGATAGTTTTTGGATGCTGGTGTGCTAGTGTTTTCACTAGGCATGTAAACTAGTTTAACCAGCAAGTCTTTCTTAGTCAGCCAGCTTTACTAGAAGACCGTGCTAGTCAAACAGCCTCATCACCTAAGTTTTGCTACATTTTTCTGACACACCATTTAGACCAGCACCAAACTAACTTTTACCAGAATAAACTACCCTGGGGAAAAACACCTGGTCTTCTAGCCTGGTACTGCTGGTCTGTTTTAGAAGAGTTTTGGGCACTTTTCAGCTTGTCAGGCTAAACCAACTAAACATCAGCTTGGCCAGACAGGGAGGCCAGCAAAGACCAGCTTAAACCTTCTAAGACCAGCAAGTAATATTTAGCTGGTTTATGTTTTTCTTTTCTTTTTTTTCAGTTTGGGCCTTGAACAACATGGAAATTAGTCTTTTTTTTGTGTCCTTAACTGCTTTGAACCAAAGACTGGGAGGAGTTACTGCAAGAGAGCCAGGTTCTTTTGGACAAGTATGGTGATGTTGTACCAGACAGGAACATTTATTTGCTCAGGTTGCTGGATCTGGCCATGGATGCTTGCATCAGCCTGGATGACTATGTGAAAGCATTGGAATATGGCAGTAGGGTTCTGGAACCTTACAAGTAAGTGTGTGCAAGTGTTTTGGTCTGATGGGCTATTCGCGCCGAACACATTTTTGCATCCATCCGCTCAATTCTCCAATTGTTTTTCTGTGCAAACATGCGCTGGACGGACGACTTCGACCATTGTGTCTCACTGTTTTTTCAGGATCTTGTGCAGTAACAGCACAATTTTAGATGCTCTGTCAATTTAAATCTCGAGTCACCAGCATTCTGTTCCATTCGTTGCGCTGAATGCAAGAATGCATTCTGTCTGGATGGCCCCTAAAGGTTATGTTTTCTCTCTGCATCTACACTGGTATATTGGTACATCTGTTGAAGAGATCTCAGTGGAAAACACCTCCATCTCACACTCACATCTTTACTGTATAGCTCTGACTCACACAGATTTGCTCACATCAAGACCAAAAACAGACAAGTATCACTTTCGATTAAGCTAGTAGGTAACAGGTTTACAGTCTATTTGAGAATATTTCTCGACGTATTGCAAGTGTTGTTAATCATTGCTATTAATATAGTATTGTCAACAAAAAAAATATTTTCTGCTTAGTCAACCTAATTTATTTAGGTTTTTTTTTTTAGCATTGTGATACCACTTTTGAATCTAGTGGTATGCAAACTCGTTTAACAATTAGATAATTATGGGTTTTCACACTTAAAATTGTTAACTTTAATACTGGGTTTACATTTGTATTACTGGGTAAGTACTTTATTCTGAGATCTCAGGTTTAAGATTTCATACTGTGCAGTTGCAAACCCTAGGTTAATGCTCTTATTTACATATTAATGATTTTTACATATTATTTACACATGAGATTGGATAAGCACTGCATGAGGTGGGCATACAACTTGTTAATAATTTTAAGTAATAATGCTTGTTAATCTGTGGAAATGTTGCCACTTAAATCTGCTCTGGTTGCCTTAAATCTTCTGAAACATAAAAAAAAAAAACATTATACTGCCTCTTCAACACTCTGCCTAGTGCATTTGCTTGCTCTCCTTTAGACCCAGGTTTCATAGCCCAGAGTTAAAAGCCCCTTTCAAAATTACAAGTGAGAAATTTGGCATAATCCACAGTTACAAATGGCCTTGACACAGGGTAAAACCTCCTGGTTACTTTGGTAACCTCCATTCCCTGATGGAGGGAACGAGACGTTGTGTCGATGTAGTGACACTAGGGGTCACTCTTGGGAGCCCCAAAAACACCTCTGATCTTAAAAAAGGCCAGTGGGAATTGGCAAGTGGTATTTGCATACCACTCCCCCAAACATATGGGTATAAAAGGACCTGGTATGCAACCACTCATTCATGTTTTGTGCTGAGGAGCCAAGACAAGGTCCCGGCCATTTCAGCGGGTAGTCCAGCATTGTGGCAGGAGGGACACAACGTCTCGTTCCCTCCATCAGGGAATGGAGGTTACGAAAGTAACCAGGACGTTCCCTATCTGTCACTCACTCGACGTTGTGTCGATGTAGTGACACTAGGGGTCCTTATATGAAATGCCACGACTAGCTGAACTGTGTTACGTGAACTGCCGGTGCGAGACGGGCAGACCACTGTGTGCCTCGTAGCCAGCGCACCAGGCCGACACGTAACCTCCCCCAACGCTGTTACGAGCATCGAACGGCTCTTCGGGGACAAGTCAACTGCCCAAAAGATAGGGACAGGCTAGCCCAGTCTTGGCCTCTTATCCTCTTTTTTCTCTCCCCAAAAAAGTGTGAAATTTGTTAACCGACTCGGGCCACCAGTGTCTACGTCGGGGGGGGGGGGGTGTCACTCCCAAGGGGGGGGGGGCTGGATATTTTGAGTGGAAATACGTCACATGGTCTTGCCGAGCTTTGTCAGAAGCGTGTCATGTGGAGAAGTCGCATGGTAGGTCCTACCCAACGGGGGAGGAGTTTCTACAAACATGGTGACTGGGGCAGAGGGGCCTCTGCCCAAGGAAGACGCAGTTTACCAACAGGGAAACGATTTAGCGGAAGATATACGTCGCATGGGGTCACCTATGGGGAACCAACACATGCGGAGCACCTACCCCAGTACAGGGCTTAGTTAACACATGTACTGAGCCGGCAGTGAGTTTCTCCGCAAACTCGTCTGCCACAGGGCTAGGAGGAAGTCATCCAGGGAACACACTTTGTGAACACTACTGGGAGTCAACAGCGCATGTCTTCAGCTCAAGGGAGGTGAAAGGCGCTATGCGCAAGCGATACACCCAGCCAGCTGTCCCGGACTTACCTGTTCGTACCTAGCAAGACACGGGACGAAACCGGCTCAACCCGGAGATTGTAGAACCTCACAAAGGTGTTGGGTGTTGCCCAGCCCGCTGCTCTGCAAATGTCTGTTAGAGAGGCGCCACTGGTCAAGGCCCAGGAGGCCGCCACACTCCTGGTAGAATGGGCTCGTAGCCCTGCAGGGGGCAGCACGTCCTGAGTGTGATATGCCATTGCTATGGCATCAATGACTCAGTGGGTGATCATCTGCTTGGAGACAGCGCTTCCTTTCTGCTGTCCACCAAAGCAGACAAAAAGCTGCTCAGAGACTCTAAAGCTCTGCGTGCGATCCAAATAGATGCGTAAAGCGTGCACCGGACACAGCAACGTCAGGGCTGGGTCTGCCTCCTCCTGGGGCAGCGCTTGCAGGTTCACCACCTGATCCCTAAATGGGGTCATGGGAACCTTGGGCACATAGCCCGGTCGGGGTCTCAGGATCAAGTGAGAGTAGCCCGGACCGAACTCCAAGCACGTTTCGCTGACAGAGAACGCTTGCAGGTCTCCTACCCTCTTGATGGAAGTGAGGGCAGTCTTTAAAGAGAGTGCCTTAAGCTCAGCTGACTCCAGGGGCTCAAAGGGGGCTCCACTGTAGACCCTGAAGAACTACAGAGAGGTTCCATGAGGGAATGAGGCACGGTCTAGAGGGATTCAACCTCCTGGTGCCTCTCAGGAACCTGATGATCAGGTCGTGCTTCCCTAAGGACTTACCGTCCACTGTGTCGTGGTGTGCCGCTATAGCAGCTACATACACTTTCGAGGTGGAGGGGGACAGCCACCCCTCCAACCTCTCCTGCAGGAAGGAAAGCACCGATCCGACTGAGCATCTCTGGGGGTCTTTGCGTCAGAGAGAACACCACTTAGCGAACAGACGCCACTTCAAGGCATACAGGCGCCACGTAGAGGGAGCCCTAGCCTGAGTGATCGTGTCTACCACCATGGGTGGTAGGCCACTTAA
Organism: Myxocyprinus asiaticus; assembly: GCF_019703515.2. Lineage (NCBI taxonomy): Eukaryota > Metazoa > Chordata > Actinopteri > Cypriniformes > Catostomidae > Myxocyprinus > Myxocyprinus asiaticus. Next base: position 6,687,347 of record NC_059363.1, on the reverse strand, counting down.
GTCTTCCACGTCCCGTCCAGGGGCCAGACATGGAGATTCTAGAGGTCTGGTCACAGGTCAGGGGAATTCACCGTGGGGAGGGGGGTGCTGTCACGGGGAGCGTGAGGTCTGAGAACCACGTCTGGGTGGGCCAGTAGGGTGCTACTAAGATGACCTGCTCCTCATCCTCCCTGACCTTGCACAGGGTCTGTGGGGGAAACGCATATTTGCGTAGTCCAGGGGGCCAGCTGTGTGCCAGTATGTCTATACCGAGAGGTGCCTCGGTCAGGGCATACCAGAGCGGGCAGTGGGAGGGTTCTCGTGCAGCAAACAGGTCTACCTGTGCCTGCCCGAATCGACTCCAAATCAGCTGGACCACCTGAGGGTGGAGTCTCCACTCTCCCCTGAGGATAACCTGTTATGACAGCGTGTCCGCTGCAGTGTTGAGGTCGCCCGGGATGTGCGTGGCTCGCAGTGACTTGAGGTGCTGCTGACTCCAGAGGAGGAGACAGCGGGCGAGTTGTGACATACAACGGGAGCGTAAACCGCCTTGATATTTGATGTATGCCACCGTTGCTGTGTTGTCTGTACGAACTAACACATGCTTGCCCTGGATCAACGGCCGAACCTCCGCAGGGCGAGCAGAATTGCCAACAACTTGAGGCAGTTGATGTGCCAACGTAGCTGCAGGCCCATCCAGGAGCCGGCGGCTGTGTGCCTGTTGCATACAGCGCCCCAGCCCGTTTTGGAGGCATCTGTCATAACCACGACATGCCTGGAGACCTGCTCTAGGGGAACGCCTGCCCGTAGAAATGTGAGGTCGGTCCAAGGGCTGAAGAGGTGGCGACAGATCGTCGTGATGGCCACGTGATGTGTCCCGTGGCGCCATGCCCATCTTGGGACTCGAGTCTGGAGCCAGTGCTGAAGCAGTCACATATGCATCAACCCGAGCAGTGTGGCCACCGCTGAGGAAGCCATATGCCCCAGGAGCCTCAGAAACAGTTTCAGTGGAACCGCTATCTTCTGTCTGAATGCCTTCAAACAGGTCAGCACCGACTGTGCGCACACGTTCGTGAGGCATGGCGTCATTGAGACTGAGTCCAACTCCAAGCCGAGAAAAGAGATGCTCTGAACCAGGAGGAGCTTGCTTTTTTGATGCGAGAGCACCAGGTCCCTGTGTGCACACAACACATTCCGAGAGTGAGCTAGGATTAGCCAGTCCTCGAGATAGTCGAGGATGCGAATGCCCACTTCCCTTAACGGGGCAAGGGCTGCCTCTGCGACCTTCGTGAAGACGCAAGGGGACAAGGACAGGCCGAAAGTGAGGACCTTGTACTGAAACGCCCGACCCTCGAATGCAAACCACAGGAAGGGTCTGTGTCGAGGTAGAATCGAGACGTGGAAGTCCTTCAGGTCTACCACCGCGAACAAATCTTGATGCCGGATGCTCTCTAGAATGCATTTTTGCATCAGCATCTTGAATGGGAGTCTGTGTAAAGCCCGGTTCAGTACTCGCAGGTCCAAGATTGGCCTCATCTCACCGCCTTTCTTCAGTACAATGAAGTAGGGGCTGTAAAACCCCTTCTTCATCTCGGCCGGATGGACGGGCTCTATCACACCCTTCCATAGTAGGGTAGCAATTTCTGCGTGCAAGGTAGCGGCGTTCTCGCACTTCACCGAGGTGAAGTGGACACCGCTGAACCTGGGTGGATGCCTGGTGAACTGAATCACATAGCCGAGTCGGACGGTCTGGATCAGCCATCGCGACGAGTTGGAAAGCGCAAGCCATGCGTCCAAGCTCCGGGCGAGGGGACAATCTCGTCAGACGTACCGGTGGGTGAGGCCTCACGGCGGGGCGGAGCCTGAGGTGCCACATCGTGCCGTGGCCGTGCTGAGTTCAGGGACATCAAAGCACTTACCTGGCTCCTTTTGACTACCCCGGAACAGCCTGGGACGGGGGAGGAAGAGTTTCATCCTCGTGACCCGTGGAGATGATTTGTGCCACAGCTGGGCACACAGGGGCGGAGAGGCCGCCGCTTGACCACCAAACCTGCCGAAATAGAATGGTGGACGGTGGTCGTGATGATGGCCGTGCGCACCGGGTATATGACCCAGGGAACAAGGAAACCACTCTTTTACTGAACTTTTGTGTACCGCAGCCACTTGGGCAATCGGTGAAATTAAATGAAAAGGTAACGAAAGATTCTCCTCCCGGCCCTCCACCGGGGGATGGAGTGGTCTGCTTACCAGCTCCAGAGCAGCGGGTTTCCTCGCCCCTTGGTCACCCATCTCAGTGGCGCTTCGAAGCCTTTCTCGGGTTCTTGGCGGCTGGCCATGATACGGGTGGCGTCTGCTTCCTGCGGTGGGCTCCACGCTGGGGCCGGACCGCGGGGGCGGGCTGTGGCGGAGCCGGTGCAGTCACCGCAGGAGGACGCCCATGGCGACGAGCAGACGGGGTGCAGGATCTTGAGCTGTGCCGGGGCAGGATGTGTTGGATAGCTTCCGTCTGCTGCTTCACTGCCGAGAACTGCTGGGCAAAGTCCTCGATGGTGTCGCCGAACAGGCCAACCTGGGAAATGGGGGCGTCAAGGAACCGTGCCTTGTCGGCCTCTCTCATCTCGACCAGGTTGAGCCAAAGGTGGCGCTCCTGGACCACTAAGGTGGACATCGCCAACCTGAGAGACCGCCTGTGACCTTCGTCGCCCGGAGGGTGAGATCGGTCGCCGAGCGCAGTTCCTGTGTCAATCCCGGGACGGAACTACCCTCGTGCAGTTCCTTTAGCGTCCTGGCTTGGTTGACTTGCAGGAGAGCCATGGCGTGCAGGGCGGAGGTGGCTTGTCCAGCGGCACCATAGGCCTTGGCAGTCAGCGACGATGTAAACCTACAGGCCCTGGACGGGAGCTTCGGGTGCCCGTGCCAGGTGGCGGCGCTCTGCGGGCAAGGTGCACCGCGAGCACCTTATCCACCGGGGGATCACTGAATACCCCTTGGCCATCCCACCATCGAGGGTAGTGAAGGTGGGGGAGCTGAAAGATTGGGACCAGGCAGTAAAAGGTGCCTCCCACAACCTTGTCAGATCTTTGTGCACTTCTGGGAAGAAAGGAACTAGGGCGGGGCGTGGCTGTGAGCGGTGCCGCGGGCCCACGAACCAATCATCGAACCACGAGGGTTCAGGGGAGAGTGGAGGGTTCCACTCTAGCCTGACGCTCGCGGCTGCCTGGGAAAGCATGTCCGTCATCTCTGTGTCAGCCTGTGACTGAGCGACCATACCCGAGCGGGAAGCCCAGCTGAGGTTTTCGCGTCCGACTGGATGAGCCCGCTCTCCGATGCTGCACTCGAGAGCTCATCACCTTCGTGGGCTCCGAACAAGAGGTTGAACTTGCCCTGAGACGAGCCAGCGGACTCATCCGGAAGCCCGATCAAGGCAAACGAGCGTGCTGGGGAATGGGAGGACCGTGGGGGGATACCCAGCAGAGGTGGTCCCATTAAGGTCCCCAAATCGCCCCCAGTGCTAGCCGCACTGGCCTCATACCCGTAGGTAGAAGGACCAAGGCGGGGAGCTGCTGGGGTGGCTTGCTTTCTTACGAAGGCAAGCCACGACCGCAACTTTGCCATGGTCATGTTCTCGCAATGAGGACATGACCCATCCACGAACGATGTCTCTGCGTGGGTAGCGCACAGACACGAAAGACAGCGATTGTGACCGTCAGAAGGCGAGAGATAACGACTGCAACCAGGAATAACACACAAACAGAAGGACATCTTTAAAAAGAAATATACTCTTTTTTAGAATATACTCTTTTATTTCTGCTGAAGCGCCCAGGGGCATTCTCTGCAGTGCACCAGTGCAGAGGGGGAGAAGCCGCTGAAATGCACCGTCAGATCTAGCAGAGGTGAATGAAAGCCGTGGGAATTCAGCTCAGTGAGCATCGACTGTTCGGCTCCGAAGAAAAAATCTGAATGAATGGTTGCATACCAGCTCCTTTTATACCCGTATGTTCGGGGGAGTGGTATGCAAATACCACCTGCCAATTCCCTTTGGCCTTTTTTCAAAGATTAGAGGTGTTTCGGGCTCCCAAGAGTGACCCCTAGTGTCACTACATCGACACAACGTCGAGTGAGTGACAGACAGGGAAAAGCCCTTTCAATTATGAATATGATTGTATTTTTTTAGTGTTTAATTTTACAATGATTGTACCTGCTAACGTACAATACAATGCCTCCACCAATACCAAGGGGCTCTTCTGTAACCTTCATCAAAAAAGCGTGTTCAGCTCTCTTGTGTTTTAATGGGACAAATAGATCAATTTAAGAAAGGGCAGACCCCAGGTAACTTTTACTGCTGGAAGATATTCATTACCAACTACCACTGAATCAATTTGCATGATGCATATCTCAGCATTGTGCACTGTAGCCACTACAGGAGACCCCATGGGGGCGTGGAGAACCAATGGTCACTGGTCCTCTCGTTTTAGCATTCTCATCTGGCTTTGTGCACTCAAGAAACACAAAAGATTCTCTGTAGGAGTGTCTCCACATCCTCTTGGTTTGGGACTCTTCTATTGTGGTATTCCATTTGTAGTTATTGGAAAAATTCATTTTGAAAGGTCTCTTTCCCATAGTTCTGAAAATAATACATACCTCTGGGCTAAACACAAAGAGAAATTATTGACTTCAAGTTCCCACAAATGTCAATTTGTAGAGGCAGTGGAGCTACAGTGATTTCCACAAATCCAAAAGTTGACTGGAAAGAAATAGCCGGAGATTTAGGGGCACTGGGTGTTTGAGTAAGTGAAATTGCCCAACAGTTCTTCCACTGTCAGTTTGGAAAGAAATTAATATGTTGTTATTTTTCTACAGCGCTGGACCTTGTCCTCCACTGTCAGCTCATGCAAAGCATGAATAAGCTTTTATATTGCCTCTTGCACTATTATTTTCTGGCTTAATAGTGTGTCTGATTAATGTTTATGGTGTTGAAAGAGGGTTGGAAACACAGGGAAAAGGAAAAATTGAGCTAAAATACCTATTTAAAGAAGAAGTTGACACTGTGATGAATGTTTTTGCCATTTTTCTTTGGTTTCTGGTGTCTGTGCAACAAGATAAATGCATATCATAATGAAAGATAAATACTTGGCACCAATGCATTTAAGCTATTTTCTCATTTTTGTTGCATTTCATTCAGATAATTGTGGCTTTCTTTTTTAACTTGCCTTCACCAATGATAATTAAAGGCTGATAAGGTATATCCGTTACAGTCAGTACGTTTACATACACTTTAAAAGTTCAATTTCAGTTGAAATAAAACAATAGTTTGTCTTTTTAATTGTCAAATAAGCGATTTAGTCCAACTAAAATCATACCAGTCTGATTTTTGTGAAATCGGTCTAACAGACCTTGATAATGGGATTGTAGCTTGGCTTTGTCCAGCTTGTATACACGTTAATCAGACCACAATTAGCCTTAACTAATTGTAAACACACTGAATGACACTCAGCTCTCTCTTGTCCCATCTATTCAACCCCCCAATATTTTTGAAGACCTCAAAAAATTACTTGCCGATTGCAGTTTTCTTTCCTGTACTTCTTCCGAAGAGAATGATCATTTTTGAGCCATGGATTCCCTCGAGAATTTCAACTGGGTTTTTTTGAATAGCAGTTTTCAATTAGGTTGAATGAAGTCTTGATTAACAGTTCATGAAAACACTTTCAAGTTTTATTCTACAACATAAATTACAGACAGTAGTAGTTGTTAAACCTGACTTTTGAAATTCAGTACAACCCTTTTCCCGTTAATAACACAATACTCAGCAAGCACGTATGTGTTTTGAAATAGCTGATACTTTTAGTGCATTACCAGACTGATCTCACAGTGAAAGTGGAAACAAAAGGTTGACTCTTCTTTAGCTAAAATTGGTCTGTGTTTACCGAAATTTAAAACAATGCCCCCAGTTGCCAAAGCTGTATCTATTGTTGGCCGTTTGGGCTCGTGTGAGCTCCCTTTTACCAGGTGAAATATTCAAGGTGGGGTGCCAAAAGAAAGTTGTAAAGCATATTGTTTTCAGCTGTACAGGATGTAATACAGTGAAGAGGAATGCATATTTTGTAACCTGTACCCCCAACCCAAAACCCATTTACTATGCGAACGCGATTACTTTGTGGTTTTAATGCGGGATGCAAACCCGGGTCTCCTGTACATTTTAAATGTGTATATCTGCTAAAGGTGTATTTTGTCAATGTTTAGAACTACCCTAGTATAAAGACAGCCTAAAAGCTATGCAACTCCAATTTTGATTTTGTGGATGCTTTAATGCCTCTATTTTAGCTCTGCACAATCAGAAATGATTGTCTGGCCCATAAACCAGACCAGAAGTTTATGTTTTGAAATGCTGCCATTTTCTTGCCTTTGATGAATGTTTATTGCTCTAGCTATATTCATTTCCTCGAAAACAGAGTCATCAGGTGTCAAATCACCGTTTCTTCAAACCGGCCTGAAAATGGGTGAAAGTCACAACAGGGTTGAGACGCTTGAAGGCTGCTGTGTTTAAGTGACAGCTCGAGTCATCGTGTAATACCGGGCTTCATGAAATTCCATTACAGCTTGATTCAGCATTTGTCATGCTCTTTTGTTCTACATTTCAGTTGTGAGGTTCATTATCAGGCTTGTCTGGGATACCAAATTATTTCTGGAATTGCCTCATCCTGCGTTAGCTCTGACTACTTTCTGAACAGGCAATTATTAGAAGTGGTCCTGCATTTCACATGCCCACCTTTCTCTCGTCTTTCAAGCTTCAAGAGGTTTTGAAAGAGATACTAGCAGAGCGACCGCCTGACAAAGCAATAATAGATCCTTCACATCACGAGAGAGCTTGAACAATCACTTCTCAACTCTAGCGACAAGAAGAAAATTAAATTCTGTTGAGAAAGTAAAAATAAAAAGAAGAATACTGTTTCTAAAGAAACAGAATATTATTGTGTGTGTTGTGTGTTGCATGTTAACTAAGGCTGCTCCTGGATATTACCAGATAAATAGACATTTGTTTATGTACTGATTCTATTTGGGGATCAGTCAAGCCGTTTAGTGTGAGTTATTTTAATTGTTTATGCATAAATATATGCAGTGTGATTCATTAATACGTGCTGTTTTTAGCCAGTCTTCTCACAATAATTCATTTGATTATAAAATTAGCATTGCGGCATCTCATTATTTATATATGGTGAAGCTTTGCATTTCACTTTGAACTTAATAAGTTTGGAAAATGTAGACCCAGGGATCTCAGTAGATTTGACAACTTGTATATGTGTGTGTGTGTGTGTATAAAAATATATATAATATTTTATTTCCTACACATTGCTTTAAATACAGGACAGTTAAGTGTAATACAAATGTATACATTTAATTGCATTAGATAAACAAATATCAAACCAACTAGTATTTATTTTAAAGGAAGATAACACAAGCAATTTGGGGGTTCAATTAAAATGATAATAAAATTAATATGCTTTTAAAAATGAAGACAAGGTATTTGGGAAATGTCTATATTTAACGTGATGAACTACATTGTGTGAACTTGAGGGGAACTGAATCCATACATTCACTAAAAATCACCTTGGTGCCAGTTGGTTAAAAGTCAATGCAAAACCTGCTCAGAGAAGTAAAGTTAGATCTGAGGAAAAGATCTAGCATATTTTCTTGATTTTGTTATCTAGTGCAATTACATTTTTGTCAAAATGACAAACCTTTTTCACGCCTTCTCCAGGTGTTGTTAATTAAGCAAATGATACACACCCAGCATGAAATGTTTCTTATAATACTCTTAAATTTCTCACTTTTCACCTTGATTTAACTTTATCAAGTTAAAGTCACACTATGAGACCCACATACACTGCACCTATCACTTTAAACACATCACAGGTTTCAGTACCTTCTGTTCAGCCTGAAAGCAAGAAGCATTTGCATTCTCACATCCAAATGACTGCACTATCAATAGCTGAGCTGTGGTTAGCTTATTAACAATACATTACAACTAGAACATTTTTTCATTTCCACCGTTAAGATATGCAGAGTGAATGCATTGCTCTCTTGAGTTTTGGGGTTTGTTGTAGGCATGTGCTTTTAGTAGGCAATGTTCACACTTTAAGTATGATTGTTCTGTCTATATCTATAAATTCCGAATATATAGTTATAAATCTGAAATTATGTTTATAAATCTGAATTTAAAGTCATAAATCACAGCTTATAGTTGTAAAACTAAATACATCATTATAAATCTGAATATGCTGTATAAAAATAATAGTAAAAGTAAATTCATAGTTGTAAACCTTAATATATAGTTGTAATTTAAGTATATAAAAAATTAATTATAAATCCGATGAATCTGAATATTAAAATGCAAAACCATATATAAATGTAACTCTAAATATATAGTTATCAATCTAAATATATATAAATAAATTCTCAATATATAGTTGTTAGTCTGAATATATCAATGTAACTTAATGCTTGGTCATGTTGAAAGACACACACTCATTTGATGATCATAGTAGGCCAGTTATTAAATTTGAGGCAGCGTTTTTCTTTTGAATTCAGCCATATTTTAAAATCCATAACTTCATATTCAGGATGTTTATTTATGCAGTATATTCAGATTTATCCATCCTAGTCTTATGAAAATTCATACATATTTTACAAGTTGGCTATTTCGGATGATTTCATACGAGTTCGCTCGTATAAATTTGTACGATTTCATCACGTGCAAATGCCCGGATGTCTAATGTGGAAGTATGTGCGAGTTTCGCGCACAAGACGTTAAGGACATGCTTATTAATATTATGCCCACACCCAAACCCCTTATCTAAACCTAACCGATCAGTAGAGTGTGTAAACATGATAGGAAGCTGCTGTTTATGACAGAAGCAAGTAATTGTCGCCTTTTAGATGGAAACGATGTCCAGTGAAAGTCATATGAAATCATACAAATTAGCCAAATTTAGAAAAGTCGTATGAATCCTTACGATTTCACCATGAGAGTGTGTAGGATGTATTTATATATATATATATATATATATATATATATATATATATATATATATATATATATATATATATATATATATATATATATATATATATATATATATTTAGATTTATTATTATATATTATTCATATTTACAACTCTTTATTTGGATTTTTATCTTTATATTCAGATTCACATGTACAGTATATACAATATATTCTGATTTATAATTATGTTTTTAGATTTACAATTATATATCTTTAGATTCTAAGTGTATTTTAATATTTATAACAATTTAATTGGATTTATATCTGTATATGTGGTTTTACAGTATATATTCAGATTTATAATTATATATTCAGATTTATAGCTACATATTCAGGATTTTTTTTATATATTAAGATATATATGTATAATTAGTATTTGGGTTGTATCCTCTGGGCATACATTTTTGAACTTGATCAAAATATTTGATCCCCATTTGCTATAAATAAATAAGGACCTACCTTTCCTGAAAGAGAAAAACAACATGAGGAGTGTTTGTTTTTAATGATACAGTTGAGTTAAACTTCACTTTCCTTCAGCATTCTTCCTTAAACAACAGACTAGTCCAAATCCTCTATTAAAGTCAGACATGCTGCCATGTCATTAATATGCAAATTAAGGACATTAAGCAGTTAATCCAATGAAGTGGAACAAGGCACATTCCTGAGAATCGGGCTCTACACAATGAACTGCCAAGGGCATCCCGGTCTGCATATTTTCCCCCTGCCACAAACAAACACTGACCGCTCGGCTTTGACAGTTTCACAACTCTGCAGGGGAACATTGAATGCTTGTTGAAAGTTGATTAGTGATTTCACCCTAATGTTTATGTACTTTTTGTATCATTGCCTCAAGCGTTACGTCTAATTAGCAATAGACTTCATCGAGCTAAGTCATAAACAAGAACCTTCTTTAGACCTGAGTCATGCTTGTTTATCATTTACATGCAAAGCATGTTGTCTGTTACAAAGGTGCTTTAGATTCAGGCACATGTCCAAACGAATGACTTCATTGGATTACTGTGTTTGAATAACATTTGTTTTTGTTTATTGTAGAATTTGTGTCAGGACCTGACCTGATCATTTCTGTCTTATCTCAAAATGTGACATATTCCAAATAGTCATAAATGCAAGAAAAAAAGAAAAAGTATTTTCATGCCCGCAAGGGTAGCATTTCTAAATGTAGAATCGCTCAAGGTAACGTGCTGCTGCACTCTATGAAAATTTTGTTGCCTACATATTGACCACGACAAGCTTAGTCACTACTGTACAGTGGCTTTTAAGACATCGCTTTTGTCTCATCGCCAAATGGCGTATGATATATGCACAGAAACTTCAACTATAGTTCATCACTCTAGACAGTCTGCAGTCTTTGCTTTGGGCACTTAGACTTAAGTTCTGTACAACAAAATGCTGTGCACATGAATTTAAATGTTTTTGCCTGTCTATTTCAATCAAATTTTCTTTCTATAATATTATATTTATAATTTATATACCGTATACTTTATTTTAGATTTTAGACAAGGTATTTTAATAATACTCTAGCAATTATTATACAACTAAGTTGTGTGCCTGTTGAAAAATCAGTTCTTTATGTCTTCGTAACTATATCTCATAATCCTACCATAGCTCTCAGTGTGTATCTGTATGGCATAATATTACATATTTTCATTGAGATCTTTTTTTCTCTTGCAATAAATCTCAAAATGTCAAACTAAGTGGTTTCTGCAAATAAATTGTGTTAGAGCTTTTTCCAGAACTAATGTCGCTTTTCTAAGCCATTTCTTAATTACTTCTAACCAACTGGTGTCAAGGTAAGTAAGACTTTTGGCAAAAACTGTGACTAGCGAAGACTTAATATTTAACTTTACAATTTCAATAATATTTTTTCATAGTTTTTATTATTATTGCACTCTAACAATGAGAATGAGAACTGGCTGTGTTTACACGTGCTTAGATGTCATGAAAATTATATGACAAGGCAAAGAATCAAAAAGTTCTTAAAATTAGACCTGGACTTTTCTAACCGTTTTCATACGAGTCACCCATTTACTGGATGTGCACATTTTTGTGTAACTTTTCCAACTTGGAATATATTCAGTCCTGCCAACTAAAGCCTAATGGGTTTTTTTTTTAAATAAATTTCCCCTGATATTTATAATTTAACCTGGTTCCAAAATGCCATCAGGTGATGGACAGAGAAGCACATAATTCTGCATCAGTACTTCAAAGATGCACATTTCTATTCATAGATGCTGCATAAAACAGGACTGTTATATTTAAATATTTATAGAGAATCTCTTCTGATATTTACACTGTTTTTCTTGTTTCCCAACAAGAAAGATGAATAGAGAACACATGTATTCTTCTTTGTATTAAAAACATAATGTGGAAAAAACTGTATACTGCATAGCAAAGCACTGAAAACCACTGCAAACACCTTAGCAACCCTTTTCTTACAAAATCCAAACATCTAGTTCACAGTTACTGTTGGTCTTTAACTTCACTGACAGCTTCCTTAAAGCTTCCTCTGTGAGGTAGAAGCCCTTCCTTTGTCCTCATCTCACTGTCATGACTCACAAGAAAGATTGGCAACCTAAACTTCTGCTGAATCCCTGCCAGAACTTTGGCTGAGCCGATAGTCTTCACCAGAGCATGTTCTCCACCTCACTTCCCTCAGAAATGAGTGTAGGCCGGGGTCACAGAGAACTTGATCTTGCCACACAACACAGTTATTTAATTAAAAGCCTCCTCAGTTTTTCAGGGTCACAAAATATGTGTCAGCTGTCATCAGTTCAAAGGGGAAGTGGGTGTGAAATTTGTGAGAGGGATTGTTTTGGGGACACCTGCAGCATTGCTTCTTAAAACAGTTAAAAAAACAAAACCACACACAATTCCAAGAAACTGCCAGAACGTTCCAAAGGCCCAGGAAGGCATTAGTGACACCGAGACTACAGCGTAGGAGTCTGGGGAACAGAGAGGCTCAGACTAAACTTGATTATTACAGCACGCAGAGGGAAAAGAGGATGGAGCCTAGCAGGATTGGATTGTAATAGAGGGCTTTGTTATTACTCTGAGGGTTCAAAGATGGAGTCAAAGGTGGGCAGCTGAGGGACGGGGCAATTAGAGGCGATATACAGTAAGAGAGTCATAGGGTGGATCTGCAGCAACTAAACGATACTAATATATACTATGTATGCAAAAAACAGCCATTCTGCCATTATCACTTCCAAAATATCTTTTGTGGAGGTATGCAAAAATACTCTCAGAGGAACATTTTTCTTACACACTGATTTTTGGTTGGAATCAGTGCATTGGTGTGCATGTAAACCTGATCAATAATTGTTTTTAAACAGGCCTTCCAAACACTCCCACCGTCTTCCATTGATCAGCAAACAGATAGGCCTGCCCCAAACTCATGCCATTGGTTGAGTCAATGTTGCTTTGTTGTGCTGGTCAGGAAGCTCAAAGAAAGAGCAATATTTTGTAGCATTTTTCAACAAATCGCATATACTGTAGTTGTCTCTGCATCTCAAGCTGAGATAGGAGAAAGTATTTTAAAGGATTGTTCCGGGTTCAGTACAAGTTAAGCTCAGTGGACAGCATATGTGGAATAATGTTGATTACCACAAAAATTAATTTAGACTCGTTCCTCCTCTTCTTTAAAAAAAAAAAAAAAAAAAAAAAAAAGCAAAAATCTAGGTTTCAGTGAGGCACTTAAAATGAATGGGGTGAATGGGGGCCAATTATTGAACGTTAAAATACTCACTGTTTCTGACCTTACTCCATTTAAGCAAGACGGTAAGCCGTTTACATGACCATACGCACTGATGGATTTTTAAACATAGTCGTGTAAGATCTCTTTGATACTCCAGAGGAGATACATTTGAGATTATTTTCTCAGGTGAAAGGTCTAAGAAGAACGAGACCTAAACTAAAGTCTACCTATGTTCCCCATTTAATCTCATTGGGATTGAGGAGCAAAATTAAATTATCTAGAATTTTGAGAATGGCAGGAAAAATAATTGGGAAGCAACAGCTACAGCTGGACAGTCTGTATCAGGACACAGTGCTCAGAACAGTAAGGACTAGTACATCTGATCCACCACATCCGCTGCATTCTGAATTTGTAATGCTTCTTGAAGGCGGTATAGATAGGGATTCCTTTTTATTTGGTTATGTAACAGTAATCATTTGAGATCACTGTGTGAGATTCTGAGACCATAATGATGTACGATGTATTTTCTTATTGGATTTTATGTAGTTCTTGTGTGATTACTGTGTGCTTTTTATTTCTTCTGTGTCTGTGTACTCTTGTGTGAAGCCAAAGAAAAATTTCCACGTCAGTGGACAATAAAGTATAAAGTAAGCACACTCCTATAAATGTTAAAAAGCTGGCTGAGTGATAGATTAGTTAGATTCATCAACTGATCATTTTATATGCATGCTTGCAATAATGGTAGCAACGGTATGGTAGTACGCTGTGTTCACTCGATTGATGCTGCTCAAGGAGAGCAATTTGTGATTGATGTCACATTGACAAATGCATGTTTAATGCATGGATATGTACGCTGCAGATTACAGTGCCAAGGCTTTGTTAATGTGCTGTCATTGTCTGCCAGGCAGATTAATGATAAAAAGCTATTGTCTTTCTCGGGCGCCGCACTTCTTTACAGCACAAGAACAAGTTGCTGTTTGCCGAGGAGATAAAAATCACAATTTAATATTCCTCTAAAGTGGTCCTGGCGGAGATACAGCTCTTTGTTCTTGGTAATGATCCAGCGTAAAGATGAATAAAAAAGCTGTGCTAACGTTAATGGAAGCATTAACAGGTCGCTATGGCTCTCTGTGGCCCCTTCTCTGATTGTTGCTACAGAAACCAGAAGCGTGGATCAATCAAGCTAGACCAGTGATGAAGAAGAACTTTACAAAAGACATAGGCTACCATATTTGTGTTCAGTCCAGTTGACTTGCACTTGTTTTTGTTAACTTGCACTTCTGGTTGTGAATGTATCAACCCAGTCTCATGAAAATTCCTACATAATTTACGAGGGGGCTATTTCGTATGGTCTCACACGATGTTGTTCGCAGAAAACTTATCACGCACAAACTCTCGGATGTCTAATGCGGAAGTAAGCGTGAGTTCCGCGCACAAGGCTTTAAGGATATACTTACTAATATTAAGCCCTTATCCAAACCCCTTATCTAAACTTAACCAATCAGTAGAGTATGTGAACATGATGGGAAGCTGTTTTGTGTGACAGAAGCAAGTAATTGTCGCGTATTAGATGGAAACGATGTCCAGCGACATCATTGGCTGTATTGAAAGTCATAAGAATTCAAACGAGTGCAGTCGCGCGATATCATACGAATTAGCCAAATTTAGAAAAGTCGTACGGATCCTGGCGATTTCGCCGTGAGTGTGTGTTGGAATGTATTAATTATGTTTCTCTGGCAGGTTTCATTGAAATCCCAGAATACAGGCAGGTCGATCAGTGAATGCAATAGTCACATTTTCTCAGTGCTGTATTTATTCTCACATCTTATTTCAGATTATTTGTCAACAGGGCCATCTATCTCAATGTTTAATAAAGGGCTTAAGAAATTCCTTGAGGGTAAGGGTGATTCGTTTTTAATTCAAATCAGCTTTTTTATGGTGAGCTCTAATGACAAATTTAAAAAGAGAGATACGGAAAACTACTTTTGAATTAAAAACTGAGTCTGCATGAATGCATAAACAGAAGTAATTTTACAATGGTTAAGGAATGGTGTTAATGGCCTAAAATGCACAACCTCAAGTGGTATATTACTTTTATAAAATGGTGCTAAAAGCAGTATAATAAAAGATACCAATGTTCTATAACAATGACATTTATTAGTGACAATCACAATAACCCTCAGAAACCCAGCGTAGCAGAATTGCAACATTTATTTACAGCAATTAAACAACACTGACATGAGCTGATACGTGCTTAAAAATCAAGATTTTCCCATTGACTACCATTGTTTTTTGAAGTCACACAAAAAATATTATTATAATCAGCGGTTTCAAGGAGGAAAAAAAGAAAAGATATCAAGAATCTCTATGCTGGGTCTCTGAGGGATTAACAAATATTCTGCCGATTTTAATATATAATACATTAGCATAACTATTGACTTTTTACAGTATATTGGCTTTTATAAAGGCTTCGAACATGGCTCATCCAGTCAGATTTTAGAGCCAAAACTGTGCAATTAATAACACTAATTTTACATTGTTTTTGTTTTTCCTGTTATGTAACCATTACATTTATAACATTGTGCTCTACATGGAACAGAGGTTTTCAAATTGATGACAAAGACCCCCAGATATGATGATCCCCTTGCAAAGGACCCCTTTCCTAAAATATAAAGGCAGCTATTCAATTTCATATAAAGACCTATTTATATTGCATAAAAAACAAAAAGAATAAATAGGAATCATGATTTTATAAAGACAACATTATAGCAGAATTACAGCATGGACATTTATATTGCCATTGTACTAAAGCCCAAAGAAGAATTTGTATGTTAAACAAAATATGTATTTGTAGTGAACTTTTCACAATACATATAGTTAAAGCAGCTTTACAGGAAATGTAAGCGCAGTGTAGTTCTAGCGGGAAGACAAGCAGCTGTACATCATCGCACCATTAGCTAGGTAACTTCTAGCCAATCACATGTAAGCCATCGCTTTATAAGTCTGCTCACAATCTGTCACATTGCTGTTTCAGTGTGCTAACACGGCAACCTCCACCACCCCACTGCCACCAGTTGAGTACCGTCCTACATGGGGGTAGGCTCCACAACCCTGCCTCCTATCTCCGGCAGGATCTGATGGTTCCGAGTACAACTTCTTCGGACCACCAGACAGGACTTAAGCCAAAGAGAGACATTACGTTCCTGTTTTATATTCATCAAATAAATGTAATCTGCGAGTCTTCCTGATAGAAATATTGTCTACATCCCGTCGTGAGCAAGCTAAAGGCAACTACGGTTTTTCTGGCAGTCATATAAATATTTTTCTGAAAATTGTTTCATATCCATCAAACTCCTCGTACCAAGAGCATTTGTCTGCGTGAAACTTGAATCCTCATTCTTTTCTTGTAACATTTAAAGAGTCTGATACCTCTAGACATTTTTACGATTAGCAAAATCACCAGGGTCTTTCAGGAGAAGCTGAGGACCTCAGAGCATCAATCTCTGCTATTAGATGACCTTGAAAATGGCCAACCTGTAACCCATGACAATAAAATTCGGCACTATGTGATGAAGAATGTCAGGATAAGTCCTCATAGAGAAATATTTCACAAAGCAAGTGTCCACGACTGTGTAGCCAGGCATTGACTGTGTGTCTCCATCCAAAACCCCTGAGAGTTGAAGAACATATGAAGAACTGTGTAGTCTATGAGCCAAACGTTGGTCATCATTGCTTTTACTGCCAAGGATCTGACCTTTAAATGAAAGTCAATCAAGGCCATGAAAGTAGAATCTATAAAGCTTTGGGAAGCTCATTGGGTTATGAGTTGGAACTCAACTGAAATATAATGAAGCATCATATGTCTATAAAAAAGTAGTTCATCCAAAAGTTAAAAAATGTACATAATTTACTCAGTCTCATGTTGTTCCAAACATGTATGATTGTGTAGCTCAAAACGCATTGCACCAAGTTCGACTTCAGTGACATCAAATACCACGGATTCTTGCATGTCTTGTGACCGTTCATGATGGATCAAGTTTTAGAATCTACAAATACAAAAGACATTTGAGAGCTACTCTACTGTTGAGAGTAATATTTTCAGTGAATAACAACTTAAATTTTGGTCTTTTTCGAAATTGGACTGGGAATGTTTATTTAAATGTTGCCTTGTATGGCTTCAGAAGTCTTTGAATGTAATGTACAAGTCATTTGGACTATTTATATGGTGCTTTTATATCCTTTTTAGAGCTTGAAAACCACTGGTTGTCGTTTGCTTTTGTTGTATGGAAAAGAGCATTGTTGCTATTCTGCTACTCATCTCCTATGTGTTCCACAAAAAGAATGAAAGTCATACAACAAACCAATATGATGATGTGTGAAAATAATAAAATAATTTTCATTTTTGACTGAACTTTTCCTTTAATATTTTCAAACTGCAGTATGTCGTAAGAACCTTTCTAAATAGTCACATATTCTTATATTCCCAAGCACTTTCCTGCCAGTACAGGGCTTTGTGATGTTTATGTCCCGGGTTTTACAGTGGTAGACCATCAACCTCTCTCTGGTTTGCTCATCTCAGCATTGAGGATCACCCATAAGCCTGGCCCACTGCTGTTGGCTTAGTGTGTATGAATGGGGAATGTGGAATAAAGGCTTTTCTTTTTTACTCTGCTGACAAGGAACATCACCCTCACGGTTCTGCGGCCAGAACACGCTGACTTTAGCATGTTTCCAGCCAGGATCATCACTATTAATCTGACATGCTCAAAGACCAGATAAAAAAAAAGTAATAAAAAGAAATGTTGCTTTCTTCTGAGACATGAAGAGGTGGGATCTAGCAGAGGATCAGTTCAGTACAGTTTTTTTTTTTTTTTTTCTTTCTTTGTGTGTGCGTGTCTGGTTGAATAGATTTATGGTGTATTTATTACTGAAGAACTCATTTAAAGCAATCGCTAAAAAGGGAAATATTATTCTTGCAGATGCTGAAATACTGTACATTTCTGTACTATAGTTTGCCTGGTTTATATATTAGTATATCTGTGACCTTTTTGGTAGCAACAGATATTAGCTTTTTATTATTATTATTACCGCCATTGGTCTGATTTAACATAGTCCCATGACAGTTCGTAATAATGTGAAATGATTTTCCTATTAAAATGATGGTTAGGTTTAAGTTTGGGTAAGAGGTTACACTTTACGGTTAGGTTTAGGGTTTGGGTTTAACTGAGGAAAAAACATCATTTATTGGTTTGTTTAATTTCTCTATAGCCCCATTTAAACATGTAACCAGGTAAATTACAGGAAAATCATTGGGTTGCCTTTACTGGTAAATGTACCACATGTGCTGTTCACATACCATCAGTATGGAAATTTATAGGTAATGATACAACTTCTCATTAAGGGTAATTGCCAGAGCAAATCTACCAGTATTTTCAAAAAGGTCATGTTCACACATGACCTCTAACCTGAAAAATGCAGTAAATTTTCTGGAAAAGGCTGTATGTGTGAAATGGGCTTATGAGAATGAAATTTGTACGTTTTTGTACAACTCATATGATTTCTTATGATTTCAACATCTTGCACTATTATTACGACTTGTCATGAGACCAGGTTGGTCTGATTAGGTTGCTTTTAGAAACAGATAATATCAACTTACTTTTTCAGAATAATTTTTTTTTAAAGCTGACAAAACAGCATATATTTGTTATACCAGCAATATTTTTTATACCAGCAATCATATCAGTTATTTGCCATACAAAATATATATATATATATATATATATATATATATATATATATATATATATATATACTTGACTGAAATGTTTCACATGATCTTAAAAATCTTTTGATTTGAAGGCGTATGCTTAAATGTTTGAAATTAGTTTTGTAGACAAAAATATAATTGTGCCACCATATTAATTTATTTCATTATAAATCTAAAATGTAATTTTAAAAAAACCTCAGGAGAAATACAGGCTGCTCTGGAAAAAGATGGTGTGGTTGTTTCAAGGAGCACAATACTTGTTGACTCTCCAAACATAGCGCTCATGGTTCTGACCATAAAGTTCTATTTTGGTCTCGTCTCTCCAAATTACAGTGTGCCAGAAGCTGTGAGGTGTGTCAAGATGTTGTCGGGCATATTGTAACCAGGCTTTTTTGTGACATTGGCTTCTTTCTGGCAACTCGACCATGCAGCTCATTTTTGTTCAAGTATCGTCGTATTGTGCTCCTTGAAACAACCACACCGTCTTTTTCCAGAGCAGCCTGTATTTCTCCTGAGGTTACCTGTGGGTTTTTCTTTGTATCCTGAACAATTCTTCTGGCAGTTGTGGCTGAAATCTTTCTTGGGCTACCTGACCTTGGCTTGGTATCAAGAGATCCCTGAATTTTCCACTTCTTAATAAGTGATTGAACAGTACTGACTGGCATTTTCAAGGCTTTGGATATCTTTTTATATCCTTTTCCATCTTTATAAAGTTCCATTACCTTGTTATGCAGGTCTTTTGACAGTTCTTTTCTGCTCCCCATGGCTCAGTATCTAGCCTGCTCAGTGCATCCATGTGAGAGCTAACAAACTCATTGACTATTTATACACAGGCACTAATTGCAATTTAAAAAGCCACAGGTGTGGGAAATTAAACTTTAATTGCCATTTAAACCTGTGTGTGTCACCTTGTGTGTCTGTAACAAGGCCAAACATTCAAGAGTATGTAAACTTTTGATCAGGGCCATTTGGGTGATTTCTGTTATCATTATGATATAAAAAGGAGCCAAACAACTATGTGATAATAAATAGCTTCAAATGATCACTATCCTTAAATAAAATAAAACATTTTGCATGATCAGTCATATTTTCAAAATCAATGTCAAAATTTCACAATTTCTTCCAGGGTATGCAAACTTGTGAGCACAACTGTAATTGACCATTGGCAAAGGATTTTCTACCAAGCTGTTTCTCTCATACCACTCTGCAATCTCTTTCCTCTCAGTTGTTAAAATTCACTACTTTAAACTCATCAATATTTCATTTTGATTTTGAAATATTTCATTTGATTTCATTTGCATAATTTGATTTATGATTCATGTAATAAATTATTTATTGTGCAGTAAATTTCTCATTATCACAAAAAAAAAAAAAAAAAAATTCAGGGTGATACAAGTTCCTCTGCTTTTTGTCAGGGTCCTGATCACCCTGTCTGTGTTTATTTTGCAATAATGGCCCGCTGACTGTACTTAATGCTTTACTAATAACAACTAATAATTGTGCTTACTAATAATGCTTCACTAATAAAAATAAATAAATAAATAAATAAATAAAAACAATGGTTTCATTAAGCCTAACATTGTTATGGTTTGTTTTGCCAATTCATTCACATTCTTTGTCTCATGCCACAGATTCTACTACCGTGATCCTCATCCATCCAGAGCGGTGGAGCTGCTGCGGGTGGGGAAGCTTCAGCACTACCTAGGCAGACTGGAGGAGGCTCAGGGGAGCTTCACACAGGTCTGTTATCAGATGCTCTTTGGCCCTATAAACTACTACAGAGAGAGATCAGAATCAGGACAGTAATGAGACCCTTGTTGGTGATTGGCTACTGCTACAGCCCTGCATTCGAGCTTGCCAATTGTCTGATTGTTGTCTAAACAATGATATAGATGTCTCTGCACTGACTCCACTCTCTGTCTGCTAGTGTCAGATAAGATTTTCCAAGTAAAAAGTTAGTTGGCATCTGGCAGACTGGTGCAAATGCCAAAGTAAAGACAAAATACTTTAATATCTTGAAAATTATAAGATGTGGGCTGAAAAATGTAATTATGCTCATAATGTTTATTTTTAGTACATACAGTATGTACTTATAAAACCGTTCTAATAAACTGAAAACCATTTGAGATTTTCAGGGATTTTACAGTGATTTTATCACTGGTAAGGGAGGGTTTTAGGCATGACACAAAGCGGAGTGCTGAAAATACACTTAAACATGGTAAAATATGAGTTCATTTGATGTATGATTAACTGTGTGCATATAATTGGCTTGGAACATTGCTCGTCCAATCAGCTTTTGTTTATAAAACTATCCATATTATCATATTATTATAGCTTTTTTGTACATTTCAGCAAAACCTGATCTCAAGAAAATTACCTGATGGTGGTGACATTTCAGCAAAATAATATTACTTGGGTCATTACACGTGTTGCGTCAGTTCCGAGATGAAACGTCGTCCACTGCGCGACGCTAAAAGTGAGTTTATTAAGGTTAATGCTCTGTTGAGTTTTAAATCAGCAAAACCTACCTCCCGTTCCTAAACTTTAAACCTAAACCTAACCGATAATGTCATAAAAAGCAAATGTAAGATGAAAAACGGAATTGCTGAAGCAACCACATCATTGTGTGGTGCTTCTATGAAACTTTTGGCTCACGTGCTCTTCAGGACTCGTACCATGGTCCTTTGCATCGCAAGAGCAATGCTCTATCAGTTGAGCTACAGCACAATTTGATTGCGGATGAACAAGCTTGTAAATGTAGTTGGTTATGTAATGCAAATGTTAAGATGTATTGCCTTATAACGCGCTTTAGTAAAAGTGTTTAAATGTTATTAGATAGCATTGTGTGAGCAACAGAGTGAAAAGTATGTATTTGTAAACTGATAATCTTCTGTTTTACTCGTGTTTATGTGAAAGGAAATAAAAAGAACGTAGTTGTAGCACCTCTAATGTTCATTTTGCCAGGAAACTGCCGCCATACGAACAACAAGGCACATTAACTTGATTCTGTGAGACCAGGTTGGATCTTTCAAATGTTAGACAAAAATGTGACATTGCACCTTTAATTACCTTTTAATTATTATGGTAGATTGTGTCTTTGCCACATTTCTCCCACTAAAAATTTCGCCCCTGACACACTTAGAATGGCAGCCAAATCCCACCTAACCTAATGGCTGCTTTGTATTCATTTAGGTCCCTTTTCAAGCCTTGGCATGAATTTTCTCTCTCAGAAGACAGTTGTTTAACTCAACCATGTCTCCCCCCCATTCTCAGGCCTATGATATCATGAAGGTGACCCATGGGACGGAGCATGCCCTGACTAATGAGGTGAGGAGAAAACTGGCAGAGTGCCAGGCTGAGCTGGGTCGAGTCTAGCCTGATCTGTGCCATTGCATAAGCCTGTGTCATCATCGCACTGCCACGAGACCAACTATGCCAGCTTTGCCACAGACACCATGCCACCGCTCCAAATTCCTCCCTACTCTTTCTTTTACACGTTGGCTGTCAATCAGTGCTTCTCTATATTTGTTCTCAAATGGAATTTTTCTGGATGGTTGTATTGGCCACCTGCTCTTGTGCCGCTGTGCATCAAACCCGATGAACCCAAATACTGAATACTTTTTTTACTTTTTTGTACCATGCGAGAGGGGAAAAAACAGCATTGCTTGCTTCTTCGTTTCATTTCAATTTTGGGAAAAGAAAAGCTATTTATTCAAATTATTGTGTTTAAAAACATTTTTGCAATAATGACAGATGGGTGCTGCTACCTGCCCTGCAAAACAGCTGTTCACTTTTTTTCTTTTTTTAAGTAAGAGAAGATTCAGTTTTACACCCATTTTTTACAGCCAAAATTGTACTGTTATCAGTCAGTGTCAGAAGATCGCTGAACTAATCTAACTAAATCTAAATTGCACATTACACATACAGTAAATAGATAAATAGTGCAGCTTTTTAATTGTGTAGAATATCTGGGGCACTCTACTTTTGCTTTAGACTACCATAGATACTGTAGGAGTTAAATCTTATTAGTATTCAAATGCATCTTTCAGATTAAGAGTTGCTTAATGGAATAACTTTTTTAGTCATTTCATGATTCAACTAACAAGCAACTGCTCTGAGACAAATATAGTTCGTAGGCTAGTGTCTGGTCAATCGAGTAATAAAATTATTCAAAAATAAAATTTCATATTGCCCTTTTAAGATTGCTGTGTTTAGTCCTATTTCAAGGAATAGTATTTACCAGATTGAAAGGTCTTGCAGAAATATAAATGGTAGACAAGACAAAGTAAAAGAAGAAATTTTTTGGATTTGATACATGCTGTTTGGAGAACCTCGGGAATGCCCATGAACACTTACCAAACAAATTACAGTGGGGTAGTAGTTTTTCAAAACTGTTTATTAAACACTGGCATAATGATCCTTCACACCGCATTAATACAAATTTCTTTAGATTTAGATTTTATATTTACTTTCGTGTGCTCATATCATCAACAGCAGTGAAATCTTACACCTTTTTAGCAATAACTAATGTGTTTTGCTTTGTAAAAAAGGCCCTAAACATCGCAGCTCATAATTGTGCGTAGCTTTGGTTTCTCATCATTACTTTCAGTAATCAGAGTAACTCTGGCAGTTCCATTTGTTTAGATTTGATAAACATGTTTCAACAGCTGCTTTGAATTTTCATGCTCTTCTTTTACAATTTGTATTCTTGCAGCTCATGTAAGCTACTTTGATGTGTTATATCGGCCATTCCTTCTATGCAGTATATTTTCATGTCCTCATTTTATATGTCTTCATATCCTGGATAAACCATTAAACTTGCAGTATTTAAAGTTCATGTGTCTAAGCAGATTTTGTCAATTTTTGCCATGTCCCCGGGTTGCTACTAATTTCTGAAATTAAAGGTTGGCAAATTATTAAGAAATATTCTAGGTGTTTCTACTATGTTTTTTGTTTCTCTCTCTCTAATTTCGTCAGAATATTAAGCAACACTTTCACGGTTCCCACACATCCTGGTAAATCTGGAAATTTGCAATGCAGTTTTCCAGTCATGGAAAAGTCATGCAAAATGAGAACGATACCTAAATGTCCTGGAAAATAATTTTGTGTGCTGGAAAATATTTTAGTACAATAAAACTGTTTGACTGTGTCAGTAACAAGGTTTTTGTTACATGTACAAAAACATGGTAATGACTGGGACTCAAATACACAAATTCGTAATGTTTTGTCACTGCCAGCAGCTTCACATTGTTTGACTACATCAACATGTACATACTCTGCTCATCTGCTGTTAACTCTGCTTTGCTCTGATGAAATAGTTTAGCACTACAAATCTGAACCTTTTTACCCATAATACCAGTGCAAAATATGATTTTTTTCATTCCAACATTGCTGTTATGTTAATTATTAAAAGTTGTAGAGTTGTAAATTTTAAATAATGACAATGGTCAGACCATTGAGATTTTTTGTAGTGCGGCCTTTACACCACTAGGATGTGAATTAATTTTCAATAATTCAGAGATCGGAGTCCGCTTACCCCGCTATTACCACCTGAAGAGCGGAGTCCAGTCCAGAGTCCAGTCATAAAAATGTCATTAAAGTGCAGAATATCATGGAAAATAACATATTTGGGACGAAAATTAATGTTTGAATGCACAATTAATTACAATAAAATCAGAAAATGTCCTAGTGTAATTATTAAACCGCAAAAGGCTGCAATTTAATTAAATGAATATCTAATCTTCATGTTCTGCGCACTTCAAAGTGAATGTGTGAAGCTGGCCGCTCATACACTGAAAACACCTCATCACGATCATCACGCGTGCTCTGTGTGTGTGTAGCTTTTTGGAGTTTAATAATCACACTTGGCTATGTACTACTGTCAAAAACACACAGAAATGCAAAAATAAAAGATTGATTTAAATGGACATGTGAAATGGGGAAAAGACAACAATATATTATTACTGTATAGTAATGTAATATTTACTGTAATTGTTATCTCGAGTGTTTCAGATTGTGCTGTGAGGGTTTTGTAAAAATTCACTTCATTTGAAAAAAATAATGCAATGTTTTGGTGAAAAATTAAATTAATTAAAATGATTATATTTTCCTTTGATTAAAGTTTTAATGAATTCATGTCATTAGACACCATTTTGATCATACAATTTTATTAAATGCTTGAATACGAATTCCAAAAAAACATCCATCCAATAACCACAATATGCATCATGACCGCTTAATATTACACCCGTTGGGCACATCAAATGACCTGGAAATATGCTGGAAAATTGTGCGTTGAAAAGAGTGGGAACCCTGAATTTCTATCCTGATAGTCTTTTGTATTATCCCTTTAACACCCCTTTAACCTCAATGACATCATTCTCCAGGAAGTGACATCATTTTGATGGGAAAACAACAGCACAATAAATGAGTAAGTATTCACCTTATTCAGCCCCGCCCATTTTCCACGCTCCGCTCTTCCGAATTTTGTCATCTAGCTTCCTGTTTGTATTGAAGCTACTGAGAAGAGTCGATCAAAATGGATTATGTGTGGGAGCACAGAAAGTATTTTTCACCAAGAGTTGATGGTGTGAGTCTCCAGCACCCCTTTACTGCGTGAAAATGCTCGTAAGGTGTTTTTTCTGTCACTAAAAAAAAAAATAGTTTTTTCCAACACCCGCGGAGGTCAATTGGACCTGGCAGATCACATTTGAACAGCTATGGCACACTGCACTTTTTCATGATGCAAGCGTTTAATTGTTATACGTGTAATTCTCATTTTTAGGTTTCAACGTAATAAGTTGTGTTAGAATGTGTAGTTGATATTAATTTTCCTACAGTGACGGCTCGTTTTATTTCACATGCAAGTTCAACATTAAATTCAATTACAATTGTACTTTTTTTTTTTTTAAATGTATTTGTCACCCTATATTTTTAGAGGCTTATGTGTGATTAAAATTGTTGTAAACGGAATATAAAATAAAACATACACTTTCACATGTGTATAAATATAGTCTCACCCCTTCAAAAGGCTCAAAAAAATCTGCTTACCTTAACTATAACGCCATGGGTGAATGACATGAGAAGATGGTCAAAGGTGTCTTACAGAGATATTTTTAATGATTTTGTGTTGTCTCTTGGAGTTTCATGAGCACAAAGGCACATCAGTACATCCATAGTGTGAAGGTAGGATCTTGTGTATTTATGAATGAAGTAGTCTTGTTATAAAATCTCCCCGGTCTGCTTCCAGTTGTTATGACATTCCCTGAACACTTTAAAATACTCATGATAGCTTTTGGCAACTCTATAACCTCGCTAGCTAATTACACTTTGACATCAACATCATAGATATCTATATAGATCTGCTAGAACGGAAGTTCCGAGACAACATTTTCAAGATGGCTGCACACTAGTTTCTCTGGCGCATAAGGTAAATAAGCAATGGAGTTCTGTGATGTGTTTTGGTATAAGTTGGTTTGACTAACACCCTGTCTACACCGGACGTGAGCGTTGCGTCACGTCAAAAACAATAGAACCTTTACCCAATTATAATCAATGATGCTGTCTACACTGGAAGCGTCAATTGCTGCATGTCCATTGAGCCGACAATAAATGGGTGTTGTGTTCCATCTTGCGCTACATGCGCTGGTGCTACAACACCAGTGAAACTGTTTAGAATGTTCGTGTCAACGCATCCAGCGTGGACATCCTCAAGTCGTTGCGGTGTGTCCGGTGTAGAGAGTATGTGCGTACCAAATGGTATAAATCACTCTCCGAAGGGCACTTTGAAGGGAGAACAATCATTATAGTCATGCTGTAACATCGCTTCAAACAGAATTTCCAATAAAAATGACTTAAAATGTGAGTTCCAAATGACCCTTATTTTAGAGCCCACACCTTTTAGCCTTTGAAAGCTCTCAGAGTGGATGGTAAAGTCTTCGAATGGAATAGGGCATAGGGATGATTACTTCGGAATGGAACGCACCCATTCCACCCTGTTTTAAATAAAAATACATAAATAGGTATGATACTATCATTTTTTTTTTTTTTTTCAAGTTTTATTGATTCCAAACTCAAATCAACACAAACAGCACATGAAAACACGGAATCAACTTTCATTAATATATGGAAAATGAACATCTAGGGTATAATGGGGCTAAAGGCACCCCTTAAGGAAATTTAATAATCTTTTTTCTGGTCACAAAATGTTTGTTTATTTATTTTTATTGAATATTGATAGAGCAACATAATTGGTGTGAAAATAAATAATAATGGAAGTTGTATCGATTCAAATTCTGTTTTTAAAAAAAGGTGGCGAGGGAGCCTTTTATCCCACACCTGGGGTAAAAGGCTCCCTCACTTGGGGTAAAAGGCCCCTAGGGGGTTTAAAGTGATATTTATAGTTATAGGGCACAATTTGTCAACGAATGCAAATAATTTTGAGATAGCAAGATGCTTTTTTGAGTAACAAATTTAGATGATGCTTACTCAAAATAACTATTTCAGGAAAAGTCAACCATTTCCTGTTAATTTCAAACATATTTGGCATTTTATTGCATCTCAAATATTCTATTAACAAACTAACCTCTATTATGATTGGATGAGTCAATGTGAGCCCACTTTGAAAAATGTTCATAACAAATCTATTCACCCCACTTTAAAAAAACAAACAAAAAAACAATGTGTTTAATAGGGGCCTTTAGCCCCTGCAACAGGGGGGCTTTTTACCCCAAATACTATCCTTTCACTTATTGGACAGTAATTGAGAAATGTTTGCTTTAATGACCTTAAACAAAACTGAAAATGATAAATAAATATTTTGCCTCTAAAGAATTAATTACAGGGATTTTCATTAGCTACATAAATTTGCAACATTTAAAAAAAAAAAATACAAAACATTTGATCAAATTGCCTCAAAATCAACATTTAGACACCACATGCAAAGATCTCATGGAAGAGGAAAATTTTGCAGTGCATAGTGACAAACATGTGTTTAGGAAAGTAGTGTGGTAGATTTTGATGCTATTTAGTGTTTTGTGTGAAAATAAAATCAATGGAGCCTTTTACCCTGTGGAGCCTTTAGCCCCCGTTGTGCCCTACTGCATAACAGGAATGACCCATATTGTACAACAATGTCAGAATAAAACACTCTTTTCTACGTGTAGTGGCATAGTAACAGCATGCCATCCATCTGCCCAAGTCAGATGACGTTTTTGCTTGTCAGTGGCCCATTTCTCCGGACATTTTTCCACAGTTTGTTTTTCTAGTTAAATCTATTTAACCCTCATGAGGGACAGGATACAGATAGAAAGGGATTATGTCTCCTACCAGATCCTCTCCTCTCAAAACTCTGTTTCCACTAAAGCAAACAGCTTTTGGAGATGCTCTACTCTGACATGGAGATAGCATCTTAAAAAAGTCATTCAGTTGGATAGAATGGAGCACAAGAGGAAGTTGTGTTATAGAGCAATGAGTTGTCAGCAGTCCCATGTCTGCAAGCTTTACCAACTCATAACTCAACGCACTGAGCCCTTTGTTGAGCCCACAATGACATAATTTATCACTAAATGTGAATGGGACCAACCACTAACCTTGGCTGGAACTTCCCAAGAAATGTTAAAGTCTTGGGAAAGACCATTGTTGTCATTGTGAAATATGTATGACAATTAAGCACATTAAAACATCCTTGTCTAATTCTAATTATCCCACAAAGGAAGAAAAATCTAATTCTTATTATTGTAATGTAGCAAAAATCACATTATTATTACTGTTAGGCAAAAGAAAAAAAAAACATTTTTATTACTGTAATGTGAAAATAAATATCTATTTAACCCTTAAAAAGGCAACGTGCACCACAAGATACATACTCTTTAGTTTCTTATAGTCAAGTCAAGTCAACCTTTATTTATAGAGCACATTTAAAAACAACAGAAGTTGACCCAAAGTGCTTTACAGATCAAACAAACAAAATGACAGAGTGATATAAAAACAGATTGATTTCAAATTAAATATAAAACATAATAAAATTAAAAAAATTAAATACAACATCATGTGTTTATCCATATCAAACTATTCAATGATCTATTCAAAAGCTACAGAATAAAAATATGTTTTTAAAGAAGATTTAAAAATGGCTAATGATGAAGCAGACCTCACATGGAAAGGGAGACTATTCCATAGATTAGGACCAATCACAGAAAAGGCACGGTCACCCTTAGATCTATGGCGGCAACGAGGAACCCTCAATAAAAGTTGATCAGAAGACCTGAGCGCTCTAGTGGGGGAGTAAGTGTGTAGAAGGTCACTGATATATTGGGGCACGAGAGAGTGCCCTGTAGACAAAAATCAGAGTTTTAAAATCGACCCTGAATTTCACAGGAAGCCAGTGTAGAGATGCTAAAACCAGGGAAATGTGATCCCTCTTTCTTGACCCTGTTAAAAGCCTAGCTGCCGCGTTTTGAACTAGCTGTAGGCGGGATAACGCAGTTTGGGGGAGACCAATGTACAATGAGTTACGATAGTCTCATTATTTTAGCCATAGATCTCAGGTGGAAAAAGCTAACATTGACAACAGCACTGATCTGCTTATTGAAAAATAACGAGGAGTCTAAAATCACTCCAAGACTCCTTACATGATACCCATTATAGGGGGTATGTGAAAGAGGTTCCCACCCAATCTTGTTATCATTTATCATAGTTGGGTCTGTTTTGAGTATGTGGGTCACATGACTTGGTTCAGATTTTCTGTGATCGTTAAGTCAGCCTGACCTAAAACCAACATGGCCGCCCATGGTGCAAGACATGCTGACTTTGTGATTATTAATTATAGATTAATATTACTTTTCTTCAGTAAAAACAAAATAAAACTGCTAATATTAATTACGAACATTTTCTTAAGATGCGGAATCCCCAGAGTGTGTATCCCCTGAGATACGTTTCCTGATTCAGGGAAGAAAAAAAGGTTAATCCACATTATTACACAAACACATTTATTACACTTACACAGGTCATACATGCAACCTTAAAGCTAAACTTTTCTCAGTTTTGTCACACACACACACACACACACACACACACACAGAGGTTTGTTTCACTATATTAGTGAGGACATCTCATAGACTTCCATTAATTTCATAGCTGGCTAAAGATATATTCTGTCCCCTAAACCTAACCCTCGCAGAAACCTGTGCATGCATGTTGATTTAAAGCTAAACGTGATTTGGCTGATTTATGAGCCTTTTTTTTTTTTTTTTTTTTTTTAACCTGTGAGGACCACCTAAAATGTCCTCACTAGTGGGTGGTTTCACTCTATTAGTGAGGACATTTTAAAAAATAAAAATACACTGGCACTCACAAGTATACACAAACCTGTACACACACATGTGTGATATGTTTTAAAATAAGAGGGGAAGTCGGAAACTCATAATTTTTTTGCAGCAAATAAAACAGAAATACTGATGACTTTGACTTTTTTTGTACCTTAATAGTGCAACGTATCCTGGGAGATGCAACTCATAAAATCCAAAATATATCAAAAATTCCTTTGGAAATCTGTTACTTAAGTCTAAATGAAATAAAAAGTGACATGAAATGATTGTTTGCTTAAGGGTTAAATTGTAAAGGATATGTGTGTTTCAGTAAAGCACAAGTACAAATTATAGTAGTAATTGATGTATTAATCTATAATTCATGCTGATTTACCTGATGCATTTCATTTTCTGCATTACAGTAATGAGTATTTAAGTGGGGGTGCAAATAATGTCACTTTGCACATAATCGTAATTGTCCAAAATTAGGCCTTATTTTTTTTTTTTATGCAAAATATAATTTCTTATTTTGTCTTTCTTTTGGTTTTGGGGTGAAATATGACCAGGCCATTTCTTCATGAGATTCACGCTTATCAAAAGGAAACAAAATAACTCTTTCCTCTTACCAAGCTTTCATGCTTACTTGAAATCAGTTCACTTTTATTATGACAATGACATTTTCCTCCCCAGACAACATGATTATTATATTGTTATTGGCGGTACGAGCCCCGTCAAGTGTACAGTGATTTTTTTGTTTTTACTTAAAATGTAATTCTCTTTAATTTTTCTTACAATCTCCTGTGGTTCACTGATGTCAGGTATGACTTTCAATCAAAAACTGCACTTGTGGTTGATGCCTCTTCATTAGTGGATTAAATCCATCTAGTAGCAATGGGGATTGAGGGATATCTGTTAGATTTAAAGAGACATCTCAAATGGAGCTCAATGTATGTTGAATTAAAAACAATTATTGAATAAAAACAGACCAACTGAGGTTGATTTCATTATTTTTCTTTTATAAGAAATCCCATTAAAATGCAGATGTTCCATGCAGCAATGAAAAGATTACATCTTTACAGAAACAAACGGTGGCCAGCTAGGAACAAAAAAGTTAAATAGTATCAGAGAGAACTGTATAACTAGAACGTTTTTTCATTCATGTCTTGTGCATTACAGAGGATATTATACCGATAATTTTTTTTTGTGCAGAATAAGGCAGAAAAAAAGTATGCAGCTTCCAAAACGCCCTTTATTTACATCAGTCCGCATGTCAATCAAATTTTCATTCAAGCTCCATTTTTCCCAAAGCACAAGAAATCATGCTGTCTGTTTCAGTATAAACATGAAGCAATATGTTGACAAAAGCTTTTATCATATACAGTATATCTCTAACTCATAATGGCTCTTTTTTCAGTTCTTTTCAGATAACTTGGTGAAAGGACAAATCTTAGCTTTGTAACCATCTTTGTCAACATTAAAGCGCATTAAAGACAATATTCTTTTCACATTGTACTGTATACCACACAATGTATTAATTGAACAATCCACATGTGACAGGTTGCGATAAAGACACATTTTATGAATAAACATGAATGGTGACCAGGAGCACCTTGAAATCGTAGTCTCTCTCGTCTCCCATGATTTGGCGGTAGGTGCATAGAAATGCAGAAAAGTAAACTATATAAAGAACAAAAGTGTAATATACAAATATATACTGTATATATATATATATATATATATATATATATATATATATATATATATATATATAGTATGAATTTAGCTACTGTACAATTTTAATGCATAGTGCTTTACAGGCTATTATGCGTAAATAAATTACAGAATATAAGCATCTTTCATACAGGCCTCCTGAGGTAAAAAATAAATAATACCCTTCATTCATTACAATGCCAAAAGGTCAGCGGGAATGTTGCAGGGCCAAGGCAGGGACGAGGGGTGAAGCGGGAATGGGGAAGCGTATGAAGTCTTTAGTTTGTACCAGAAACAGGCTAGATGTATTCACCTATAAACATTTAGAGCTGAAACTGTCTCAAGCACCATATACTGTATAACAAATTTTTACCAAAGTGTTAGCACATTGACAGTGAGACCACATAGAGAGAAGGCCAATTACCAGACATATGCACCAATCTAATCTCTACTGGAATACAACATGACTTATTCGATTATAAGATCCTTGATTATTTCAAATATTGGAAATTGGAATTTCTTCTGCCGTCAATGCCCATCCAAGAAATAATCATGTTTCCAATTTGGGCTACAGGGTTGTAAAAACCATTATAACTATGGGGTACATATCTCTCCCACTTTCAGAAATTTGTACAACACTATTTGGGAGATAATCATTGTATACTAAGAGTTTTGTTTTGCTTGGCTGCAGGGCAAAGAAAAATATAGTACTTGAATGTGAAAAGTAACTTAAAAGGTGAAATGTGCAATTTCTGCGCAACTAGCACGCTCATTCTAGGAACTGAGTGTGCAAGCGGTAATCCCAACACAGTGACAATTTAATTTCCATAAAGATGACCCAATCAAAAAAATGATTTTAGCTAGCCTCTTAACACTTTATTTTAAGAAAGGAAATGTCTGTTAAAAAATGTGGTTACTAGTTCCATATTTATTTATGCAAGCCAAATGACTGATGTCTGTCAATAACCTGTAATACAATCCCTGAGTCTCGTTCCAAACCCCAATGTTTCTCTTTTTTCCATGGTACACATGTTTTTTGTTTTTTTTTCCTACTGAAATTATTGTTAGGTTTGGATAAGGGGTTAGACTTTATGGTTAGGTTAAGGTTTGAGATTGGGGTCAAACGTAGGAAAAATCGTAATACAATTTTTCATTGGTTTGTTTATTTATCTCTATGGAAGTAAAAGTCCTATTGTTTTGAACAAGCCTCATATGATTTCTTATGATTTTGCCATCTTGTACTATGGCAAAATACTACGACTTGTCATAATACCAGGTTGGTAATCCTACTATGCCAAGTACCTACTTACGTTTGCCTTTCAGCAAATCAGTTAGGACTTCTAGGTGAACATCACATAATTAATATTCATGAGAAAAAAACATTTCTTTGTTAAAAGGAAAGGATTGTAAAGGATTGTTCCTTTACCCCTGGCTAGGAAGTTTTTCATTTGCAGAAAATCAATGCTTTAAAAATGCCCTAGAATTTGGCATGCAGTGAGAAGCTTCTGTTTCTATATCGGTATTAAGGATCCTTGTTGGTCCTGCCAGACTGAGGATTTGTCTCACCTCTCAACCGAGACACGTGGGGAGTGGCCCAGCCCGAGATGTCACACGGCTGAAAAAGTCAACATACCCACAGGGGACCTGAACAATCAATAAGCCATTGCCAGAATCATTCTTCTAGATACTGTGCTGGGCGGTTTCATATTTCATAGCATTTGAAACTCTATGTGGTCTCAATGTCTCCAAGAATACAAAAAATAATATAAAACACATATAACAATTCATGTTGCATGTAACTAGTGTACACAAGGTATAACAATACAAATACAAGTTACAGAGACAGTGACTCAAAGAGTTTAAACACTTAGTTTAACAAGCAGTTTTCTTTTAATTTTTTCCTTTTTTCCTTTTTTTTTTTTTTATTTATTTTTTTATGCATGTTTTTTTAAGCTAGCACCACCTGTACAAAAAATATGGAAATTTCTTTCCATAGCTTTCCATAGAAGATATTGAAGTGTTCACAAGGCACTTATTGTCTTTTTTGTTTTCTTTTTGTTTAACAAATGTATAATTTTTTCCAAACATGACAATACTATTCTTTTATTCACAGCAAGCGGGCAAACCATATTTGCAATTGATAAATCCAAAGTTTCAAAGTGCTCATTTTGATATCCTTTTTTTTTCTTTTTGCCAACTCTCCATGTCCAGCGTTCTTACCAACCCCCCACCCAAAAAAAAAACCACTTTAGAAAAATATTAAGCCTTTTGTATTTTCCCATTCATTTCAGCCATCATTGCAGAGATGAACTTTGTAACTTGCTCACAAACTCGCCCACGTAAGCCTTTTCAACTTCCCATTGTCCTTAATACTCCATGGTGAATCCTTTACCTTCGCCGACAGGTGATGTCAAAGCATGTGATCATCATTAGATGAGCTTTGCAGAAGTTGACCCGGTTCTCTAGTCGTTCCGTGACAAACTCAAGAGCTTCCAAGTACTCAAGAGAGTCCACTTCAAATGTCTGTTGAAGGTCAACTGCGAAAATAGAGGAAATTATTGTCTGACGGCTGACATAACTGTCATTAGTGTATAATAAACAGATGTTCAAAATGGGAAAACCCACCAAAGTCATAGTTTTTGTCTTCATAATGATGATGGTTAACAAGACATTTTATTATATTCAAGAATGGCCATCTTCACTTGAACAAAAAAAAAAGAAAAGAAAAAAAGCAGGACAATGAATTGCCTTTTGTATCAACTAGGGCTGGGAGATATCTCTTTTAATGAAATGATGGCTGGATGGATATTACTTGAGTAAGTGTAAATAACTTGAGTAAGTGTTTTGAATTAATTCATTAAAACCGACAGAAAAGATTCACGGAAACAAATTTAACATATCTTTCGCTACTGAAGTTTAAATCAGAGACACTATTAAAACGTCAATCTTAATGCTCTCACTTGCAAGTCACAAGACAAAGACTGCAAAATTAGTCTCATTAAACATTCTTTAGGAAACATAATGGTCAAATAAAAAGAGCATTAAAATCAGTGCAATACTGAAATGTTGCATTTTGTATTGTGCCTATACGATATATCGCCCAGCCCTAGTATCAACCCAAAGTGTTCAGCTCTTACTTACATTCACTGGTCCATTTCTCTGGCTCCAGCATTAGATGTTGTTTGGTCTGCTCCAGCTCTTTTTTCAGCCAGTCATACTTGGCCCGCACCTCGGAGATCCTCTGTTGGCGATGCTCCAAGATCTTCAGTTTGGCACTAAAGTACACCACTTCCTGAGATCCAAAGTAAAGTAAGTAAATGATACATCCACCTTATGCACAGTTGAGGGAAGTGCTCTAAAATCACATAGGTGCTCACGTTTCTTACCTTATTGCCCACTATCCGTCTTCTCTGGAGACGTTCAACATCATCAATCTCATAAACTTTGATCTCGAAGGGTTCGGCGAGACCCCTTTGTGTAGGCCGTAGGGGGCCGTCCACCCAGCGTACCCCTGGACTAATGACAGGCTTTCTCACAGGAGAGGAGGTATCCAGGGTGAGATTAGGGATTAGTCGCCGCCTCTGGGTCCCTAGGGTCGAAATAAAATCAAGTGTGTAAGATCAAAGAGAAGGTTTATTCTTATATAGCCTACAGTACATTATGTGCTTTCAGCCTATACAGTATATACAGTATATACAGTATAGATAGGCGAGGGACCAAAATATCTCATATTTTTTTTGCTTGGGCCAATATGCAACCCCGTTAGCAACAGTATAACAATGCACTAAAAATCCACTCAGAACACATTAGCAATGGCATGCCAGACTACTTACAGGGAATGTCTCCCTGAAGCAAACTATTTTTAAGTACACAGTGGATATAGCTTAAGGATCAACCCCTTGTGGAATTCGAACCTGTAACATTTTAGTTACCAGCTGCAAAAATCAAATAATTGTTATTAAAAAAGGAGGCTTGGTGAGTAGCATAAAAAGTGACCGAGGGCAAAGTATATCACAGTGCCAAGCCAGAGTTTGCCCTACACTGGGCTGCACTGCTGCCAGTTCAGTGTTGGATTATAGTCAGCCTGTAACAACACAGACCACTGAGATAACAGCAGCAGGCTGCATCTTATCTGACCAGTCTGCAGGAATGAGGTCTACACCGAAGAATTTGCCAGAAGTGGCTCCCCTATTTGCATAGAAATTGACAGTTCCAGGCCCGCTGATATGTTATCTGATTTAGCACCAAAGAACAAGGTAATATTAATGTGTTTCAGCATGTCACTTGGTCTGAAAACGGCACAGGAAAAGGTAAAACTTTCAGTCGTCTCTCATTCTTTACCAGGTCAATAATATATGCAATAGACAGAGTCATCCAAGTCCGAGAGTACATTAAGAATGGCAGTTGATGTCAGTTTTGTTTGTAATCTGTGGTTGTGTATTTATACCCTACTCTCTTTGTAAAGCCCTTTTCAAATGACGCATTCACAACATCATTAGAATACTGCTTTTCATTGTGGTTCAACGTGTACTGGTCTGGATTTTGTCTCTGTTGTTCCAGATGTAGGATTTAAATTTTGATGTTAAAGCAGAATTCCCCTCATGCAAAGGTTAGTAGTGCTGAAAAAGAGGATGTAAAATTCTTTGCCTGAGGAAACAGGAGAGAATGATTGTATTCAGGAATTTAGGCAGCACTAAATATTCAAAGACCACACACAGCTAAGTTTGGCAACTGCTATCAGCCTAATACCAGTATCATAACAAATAATCCAAGTATGTTTGAGGGAGTAAAGCTGTATAAAATTTTTGCTTCTTCTAAAATTAATCTGGAATGAGCCTTAAAGCTTTGTAGTAAAATAAATAATGTGGAGCATAGTCCATTAGGGATTACATTAATTGTGCTGTTAAGAGGGTTCTTTTATTGTTGTAAAGAACAAAGTTGGATGCCATGGTAAGCAATAAAAAAAAAAAACACTTGCAAGTGTTGAGAAACAGTACCAATAGGACACAACTTTTGAGGTAAAAAAAAAGTCAAACTTAGATGGAAAAAGAAGAGCCTGGTTAGAGTTTTACATTATGCCACATTTTGTCATATAACGAAAACATAAAAACTCCTGAAAAAAGTTTCTTTAAAAAATTATCTGTGTGAGGATGTTTCAGAATTCAATTGGTTTAAAATGTAATTTTGTATAGTTCTAGGACCAACCATTTTGTATGAAAATGCATTATTTTGAATATGGCAGTAAAACAACATGAAATCTATGTAAAGGTTGTGCCAGGATTTTGGTGTGCCCATTAACCAAGTTCATAGAAAGGTTAAAGTTGCAAGTTTCCATCTTATTACACCTAAACATAACATTTTACAAAATAGTGAAATAAAGGAACAGATTGTTTTTATGTAGATCATAACATGCATATTTTGCCATACAAAGTGAATGGTGACTGAGGCTGTAAGTCCCTAACCTTAGTAATAGCCAATGAGACTCTCTCAAGACCAACCAAGGGTTCCCATCTAGATACAACCCACAAAGATGTGATATTATCTTACCAGTATTGCTTCTTTTCTTTGAATTCTTTAAGCTCCTGCGACAACTCATGGAACTGCTGTTCTCACTCATCGAGTCCTGAGCTGAGGATGTACTTCCTGTGGCCTCACTGTCACGTATCATACTCTCATACCCACTACTGCCACCACTGTGATAGAACAAGGCAGTCTTTCCCATGGCTGGAGGAAGATCTCCACTTAGCACGCTGCTGTTGTCGCTAGCATGCCCACTACTGCAGCGGTGAGGCCTTCTTGGGGCCGTGATCTTACTATAAGGTGAAGGCAAAGTATGGACTGCAGGTCTTTCCTCTCCTTGGACTGATGCTCCTCTCTCTTCAGTTTCAGAGGTCCCTCGTTCTTGTGTAGCACGTGAGGTGGCACTACCCTGCAGAAGCTCAGAGATTCTTCCATTCACTGCCCTTAAAGGCAGCTTAGACACTAGTCCTGTCCCCCTACTGCGACTCAGGGACTGGGTTGACCAAAAGTTCTGGTTCTGGTTCTTTCCGTTGGGTGGCAAACTAGAGCTTCTATTTACTGACTGTGGAAGGGACTTTGTGGAGAAACTTAGGGTCTTGGTGCTAGACGTTGATAAGCTTCGAGCTTTGGGACTGGCCATAAGGAGTTTGCTAACAGCAGAGATTTTGAATTGACTTGCTTTGGGTGACTGTGGTACATTGTTGTTGCCATTTGGTCCGTTCGTGGGTGATGAGAGTAAGCCACGGTTAAGGCTTCTACCTGTCCTTGGCATTGTGCTGTCTTTTGTGACACCTCCTTTAGAACCCAGGGAGGTCAAACTCTCAGCCCTTTCCAGGGACTGACAGTCATAACGCGCCCCCTGGGACCTACCTAAGGAATTGGTTCTGTTTGCTAACTGCTCAAGTTTGGCACTAAACAGTCTGCTGCTTTCGGCATTTGGAACTTTATGTTTGCCATTTCTACCCAGATCTTCGGGTGTGCTGCCAAGGAAAGACAGATGCAGGTTTGGTGTCTGAGCATTTCCGGGATTATGTTGGGGACTTGCTCTGTTCCTTTGGTCAAGGCTAGACTTCCTTACAGGTGGTAAAGGTGGGATTCCTTTCTGACGGGCAAAGATACCCTGCCTCCCAGCAGAACTTTTTCTTTCAAGCGTGGCTCTAGGACTGCAGGGAGTAGAGGTGGTAACCCCAAGACATTTATACTCTCCACTCGTATAGCAATATGCGGGATCTTCCAGATCATCCTGCTTGTTTAACCGATGCCATGCTCGAGGTAAACTCCCTGTTCTGAGGATGTCTGCAGAGTACACTTCAGTTATGCTTTCGGATGCATTGAAGACCATCTCACATCCATCCACCACACGATTTATGGACTCAGGGGAAAATGCTTCAGTGCTTGAGCTGTGCTTGTCGGCAAGGCATTTTCTCTTTACAGACTCAGATGTTTTCTTCTCTGATTTTATCTCACTGACCACCTTCTTTAGCTTGGTCTCTTCAGCACCCTCCCTTTTCATCCAAGGGTCATCAAAATTTATTTCACTTGATATAGGAACAGGTGGAGATTTGGGAACATTGACAGAAGGGGTTTTGGTTAGTAAGTCCTGTACAACCATTGGCTTAATAGCAGCACAAGGGTGAACTGTTGAAATGTTGGTCTTAAAAGGAACATAGCCACCTGATGTTGTGGTTGACGATATCTTGTCCCATTTATGTTTAGTAGGGTTGTTTTTATCATTAATTTTGTTAGTTTTATTGAGATCACTTTCATTTTCTGAGTTCTTTTGCGTATTTGACTCAGGGAGACCAGTGTCAACTTCCTCTTGAATTTCCACAAGTCTGTCTTCAGCTAGGGTCTCACCCTGTCCAAAGCACTGCTGGGCAACAAAGCTATGACATGACTGTTCACCATCACTGCCAGCACTCATTTCACTCAGCCATGAGCTTATTGAGGAATGACAACTTGCCTGCACCTCCCCCTCAATCCTGCTGAGGGGCAGGAATTTTGCAATGTTGACATCTGAGATGGTGGCTGTGGTTGTGCAGTGGGCAGTGCTGTAATGTTCAAGGTCCTCACTCATGCTGCTAATGATACTAACAGGCCGTGAACCTGATGCAAGGGCCTGCACTGAACAGTCACTGTTAAAGCTAATAATACTGGTTTGTCTTCCATTCTCCATTACCCCACTAATTGTCAGCTTTTCCAATAAGGTGAACACCAACTCATCCTCTCCATCTGGCTCTAATGGCTGTTGTAGTGTAACTGTGGCTGTGGTGTCCTTCGCATCTTTCTTATTGTCCAAAGGCAACTGGGGAACATCATCACACAGCGTCTCAGATGATCCAAGGCTGTTGGAGGATGAAGATCTCTTTAGGACCTGTGGGCTCATGCCTACCGGAGAGGTTCTAGACTCAGGATTAAGCAAAGACTCTGTGGATGATTTTCTAGAATCTTTGTAAAGATTCTGCGAAGAGTGAGGGGGTGTGCCAGGCATTACTCCCTTCTGGGTGTACACTTTGCAACGTTGAGAAGGGGAGGATGGTGGTTTGTATTCTGATGTTTTAGTAAGACTGGCAATGCCTAACCGTGGGGAGCCCATAGGACGAGTTTTTCCCTCACTGCTACTCCCACCACTGATGGATTCTCTGCTGTCATGTAAACTGGAGCTTTTGGTCTTCTGAAGAGGAGTGAGTTGCCCAACGCCACTGCTACCTGTCATACTTCTGCTCGTGGAAAGTCCACAATTGCCTGTTGAACATTGTGCCAAGCTTTCAATAATTGATTGAGCAATTTCTGCTTCCTCAACCACCTCACGGATCTCCTCCAGTTGCTGGTCATTGGAGATCCTCTTTGGTGAACTTGATTGCTGGCTCTCTTTAACAACTTGACTATGGTTAGGGAGAGGCTCATTTTTGGTAACTCTATTGGTAGGGACTTCTTCAAAAGGGAATTTCGCCACCTCTTCTCTTCCATCAATACAGTCTAGCCTCTCTTGAAGCTCAGCAAAAGTGTTGCATTTGAGACAGTCTTTCTCCTTTTTGCCTGACTCAGCACCCTCTTCTGGCACAGGTGGAAGTGGCTGAGGATGGTTGATCTGCAAGGGCTGGACAGACTGTGAGGCTTGAGCTATCAGGGTTGCAGCTTCTTGTTGAGATGGTTGCGATGTCAAAGGAGCCTTGTTGGGATC
Organism: Myxocyprinus asiaticus; assembly: GCF_019703515.2. Lineage (NCBI taxonomy): Eukaryota > Metazoa > Chordata > Actinopteri > Cypriniformes > Catostomidae > Myxocyprinus > Myxocyprinus asiaticus. The sequence continues at coordinate 6,647,105 of NC_059363.1, read as the reverse complement.
TGCTTTATTTTTATGCAGGGATGGAATGATAGGCACAAACTCAGGAGGGCCTTCATTGTCTGTAAGCTCTTTGTCTGAGAGTGCTGAGCCATTTGGACCCACATAGATAACAGTGTCACATGACTGCTCGCTGCTGGAGTAGTCTTCAGGGTCACTGGAGAGGTGTAACAGGGGCATCTCTGAATCAACCACATTTCTTGAATGGATGGTTCTTAACTGGGTTGGGCGACGCATTCTTCCTTCCTCGCATGAGCTCTCACCACCAGAGGAACTGGATGTGTATTGCTGTAAAGAAAATACCATATTGTATTTAACATGAGTAATCTTAAAACATGACTGTGATATTATTCAGTGAATACTTTATATTGTTTAGTCCAAGACCATTTCTTAAGAAAGCATAACAAAATGAATGACATGGTCATACCACGCTTACTTTAGTCTTCTTCTTCTTCAGCCTAAGAACACGAGAGGCTATTTGAAGTGTTGACAGAGTCTCTGAGAAGTTGTTGGGTGACGAGGAGATGTGGGCAATCATTGTGGTACGGCAATTCATATTGCCCAGGGACTCTCGTAAAAGCATGGTTAGCTTACTATCTCTGTAAACAAAAATTGACTAGTATTACTTTGACTAGTATTGTTTTATAAAACAATAATTGTGTAACCAAAATACTAAAGGGCTTGTTCACCCAAAACTGAAAATTCTGTCATCATTTACTCACCCACAATTCACTTTCATTGCAACATTTTTCCTAATATCTCCTTTTTTGTTTTACAGTAAAAAATAAATTCATATGGGTTCAGAACATAATGAGGGTGTATAAATGGTGTTAGAATATTCATTTTTGGTTGAACCATCCCATGAATTGTAGACCCAGTTACACCTTAGAAAACCCCTCAGACAAAATTCATATTTCCAAAATGTTATAGTTGTCTTCAAAATCAAGGCTTTTGGACTATAATGTTACGTTTTCACTGAATGCCTGCTCCACTTGTTGCATTTAACATAATGTAGCTCCTAATGCAGCCCTTTTAAATAATAATTAAAATCAGACTGAACTGAATGGTTTTCAGGCCACCTCGATTTGCTGACCTTGATTTTAAAAACCCCCAAAAAAACATGGCTCTTAGACAGTCTCTGCCATTATAGAGAGAGTCTGGACTGGCACTTCCTGTTTGCTTTGTCTTCGCTTTAGCAACCATAAGAAATGACACATATAACGCTGATTTTTTCAGGGATGAGTCTGCTAACAAAATTATGTCATGGAAGCTCAGTTTTAAAAAATAAATAAATAAATAAGTGAGCCTGCACAATCACCAGAAGCAAAAACAGTGTCATAGTATATAAAAACATAGTGTGCAGTATTGATCACAGACATATGCTGTGCCTATTTGTTTAAAGACTGTGCTTTTTGGTTGATGTGCTTAAATAAGTCAAGTGTGCAATCAATGTCAAGTGGTCATTAACACAGTCACCACATGGCTAGCTAAACAATAATTACCCAAAAACACTACACTGTAATTTTGACTAGATTTACTGGTGAGCCTTTAAGCTAATAAATTCACCCCTTGAAAAAAAAAAAAATGTAAACACTGATTACGTAAACATGTGAATATGTTATGGCTTCTGTTTATTGTTTTCAATATCGTGCCCTAGATTGATGATTGCATTCTAGTGTACAATTAATAATAAACTCAATCAAATATTCTGGATTTAACATTAAATCAGACAGGTTAAATCACCCATTTAGAGAGATAAAAGCATCTAAAATATTGTTAAGCTCTAATTAAATCACTATCTAAAATTAGTGACTTTTATATTCATTTATGACACGTGCATACTAATTCAAGTTATCTTGTACAAATGTTGCATTACTCTAAAAGGCCTCAAACCCTAATTATATCTCAGCTCTACAGAGCAGTTGCGATTCCAGGCATAATCCCCATGATGCTTTGCAATGTAAATTTGAGATGATTAAATTAGGGAGCCATGGCATAAAAATGCATATGTGCCTTTGGGAGATAAACGGAAACACAGCATATTTATAGAAAGAAAAAAAAGCTGCTGAAACATGCACGACTGATTCAAAGTTGTCTGTAACCCAAATTAACATGCTGTTGAAAGAAAACAATGCAGCAGTTGCAGTGAAATGGTATGTGTAAGGACATTAGATGAATCCCAGTGAATGTGAATTGGCATCTGTCCCTATGGCTGCTTGAAACAGGCTAATTTGCTTAACTATAACCCCTGAGGAGTGATAAAGGTTAGCTTCTCTCTACAGACTTAATGTAGCATTAGAGAATCCACTAATTGCTCACATCAAAGGCTGGAAAATGTCAGTTTGTATATATTATTCATATGAGGTGTGTTCATGAAGAATTAACACCATACATCAATATGCAGGCTAAACATGTTGCATCTTTAATGAGTCTAGCTACTGGTGAAAGACATTGCCCATTATTTCACAGAAATCTCGTAGGTAAGGTTGGAAGTTATTGGTCTATGATCTGAGACTAAAACCTGTAACACAATGTGTCTTATGGACTGAAACCATGATATATATAACTGAGCAAAGATACAATTTTTCTCAGCAACACATACTGTATAATATATTAGTAAGATATACAAATGTATCTTCTAGTAAAAGGCTTACTTGTAAGGAATGTGCTTGCTGCCATTGACTAATGCCAGAATGACATTTCCCAGGGCAGATAGTGAGAGACATAGTCCTGTAGTGCTGTCACGGGTCTTGCTCAGAACCTTCACACAGCTGCCCAGGTCAATGAGATGCAGCCTGCTCCTGCCTCCCGACACTAAACAAAAAATGTACATAGTCAGATTTCTTTTTGAGTTTGCTAATTATAACAAATAAACCTTGGTGGCTGGCAATATAGCGGTTAACATATATACACATATTTAATGTATATACTGTATATAGTACTGTGCAAAAGTCTTAGGAACATTATATTTTCCACAAAAAATTTGTCTTAAAATGGTTATTTTATATATTCTGCTTTTAGGGTATCAGTAGGAAATATCAATTTTAAATTTCAACATTCCCAATACAAATAAACTGAAGAAGAACAAGGAGCCCTACAGCAGATGGTGTGACCCCCACAGAGGCCGGACCTCAACATCATTGACTCTGTCTGGGATTAAATGAAGAGACAGAAGCAATTGAGACAGCCTAAATAGATAGAAGAACTGTGGCAAGTTCTGCAAGAAGCTTGGAACATCCTATCTGTCAACAACCAAGAAAAATGGTGTCCAGGTGTACCTAGAAGGATTGGTGCTGTTTTGAAGGCTAAGGTTGTCCAGCCATATATTGATTTAGCCTTTTTTATGTTTACTGGAATTTGAATGTCATTAATTGATAAATGAAAACTTTTTATGGCATTCATTTTGAAGAAATCCTGCAACATTTTTCACAAGTGCCTAAAACTTCTGCACAGTACTATATATACAGTATACTGTATATACTGTATATGGTACTGAACGATTACCATATTCAAGGACCATGGTATTTACATATGTAAAACAAGGAACTTCAAAAAATACCATGGTACCATGTCCAAAACATGGAAACAACATGACACTTTTTGGTACTTTTTTCTAACATCTAAAGCCAGACAAGTAGTAGACAATAAAGATAACTTTTTGGTCAAACTCTTACATTAATGAGCCTACATTTTAAATGGTAACATTATTTTCTATGTGATTCTATGATGTAAGCTAATTCAAATGGTCGTGGAAGAATCTAGAGTGTATTTCATGGCTATGCTTATATTAGCTTTGTTTTTGAGTCAAGTTACCCAAATACCCCAAAATCCCAGGCTAACACATCTGGTTTTACTTTCTGTTCTCAGTACAGTCTCTTTTATAAGGAAGCAGCATTCACTCGTGCCAGACACTTTTTTTTATTTTGTATTTATTTATTTATTTTTTTTGTGAAAAGAGAAATTAGCAATGTTCTCCAGAAATAGTGAATTAGCATGACAGCTTTTAAGATCAGATCACAATTCTTACATTTAGCAATTGCCCCTTTTTTGTCTGTTATCACACTCTGTCTAAGATTATCAAGGACAGACTATTTAAAAATCAGAATGGCAACATTTGGAAGTATAATGAGAGTGGAAAATAGACTCTGTGAGCTGTGAAAAAGTAGAGCTAGAGTTTGATGGACATCCTTAATGAGCGGGCCATAATCGCTGAGGATGGCAATAATTAAATAATTAAAATGGAACATTAATGATGATAATGAGACCTAAGTGCATACGAGTCCATTTAAAGTTCAGAACAATTTACAGATAAATACATTAACTTTTTTTCTTCAAAATTGAGTGACTTTATTTCCTTAATTCTGGCAAAGGTAGACATAAAAACAACAACAACAACAACAAAAAAACAGCTTAAATTAGTCAAAGGAGGTTTGCTGATCTTAGCTGGTTAAAGCTGGTCTAGCTAGTTTCCCAACTTGGTCAAGCTGGTGTTAAGATGGTCTAGTTGATCTCCCAGCCTGGCCCAGCTGGTGTTTAGCTGGTTTAGCTGGTTGGCCAGTTGGTCTCCCATCCAGACCATCGTAACACCAGCTATGCCAGGCTGGGAGAGCAATTAGACTGCCTAAGACCAGCAAAGATGGTTTAAGCATTTTTTTTTTTCAGCATGAATAGTATTTGCAGGAAGTTATACTTCTTTCCATCTAGACTATCTGGAGTTTCTACTAAGACTAAATTTAATCATTATGTTCCTCCAAACTTATCATTATACTCACTGCCTCCCTTTCCAGTCTTTTCCATGCGATACTGGTAGATGTGTAGGGTGAAGAGCATGTGAGAGTTGCGGTGCTCCTCTTCATCGCAGTCTGGCTTGCTGCTGTAACGTGAAGCAATTGCAGCATCCAGGAAGGAAGCGGCCTTCTCAGCCGTAGGAGCACGCAATTCACTCTGATTCTGCAACTATTTAAAAACAGAAAAGGATGCAAATGTCAGTTATTCCACAGTTTTGGCTGAAAGGAAAATTGGTTTAAAAAAATGACTTTGTACTCCAACATGCAACAACTGCGATGCCATTTTTTAAACAATACTGCAGATAATAAAGGAAAGCATCAAAGCACTGCCGGCTCAGTTATGTCTTAATGTCTAAATTTGTCAAAAAAGAAATATATATATTTATTTTCATTTCAGCACTCAGAGAAAAGCCTCGAGTATCCCTTCTGAAGCCTGTTCTTTTCGATAAGGCTGGTTGTCGTTGGAACAGGAGAAGCGGGTCTCTATTGCTGTGAGGTACCAATCCAAGATGAGATTAGTGCAGATGTCTAAAGGATTACAGAAGCAGGGGTTGTCTCTGCTCAACTAATCCTTTCATCATGTTTTAGCATTTGATCCAACAACGGAATCTTTATTGGAAATTGATTGTCATGCTTTGTTTTTTCTGGGATAATCCCTTAATAAGGAAATGTCCTTATTAACAAATAGTCTGGCAACTATGTTAAACTTTGTTTCTTTCAAATTATCTGTGACCATCTTAGAGTACATTTAATCAGCAATGCACAGAAAAGAATGAACCTGTAATCTTCATATTATCTGTATTAATTATCACAGTGAACAATTAATTTGATCTTTGGTAATTGCATAAGACACATGACACAAGTATGGATAATGTACAGTAAGCAGGCTAATTTGGCTAAATAAACCCAGACGGGGTGATCTGGACCTTGTATCCTTGTATTTATCATACATTTTACACAGTGCTCGAATTGAGGGGGGACTGGGGGGATCCGGGACCCCCCATAAGAAGTAAAAAATAGACTTAGGAGGGTCCCCAAGATACTTATATTTTAGTAAAAATAGTAATGACAAATCTGATTAAATTCAGGCAGTTAATTCTTAACAATAATTTATATTAAGTTTGTTTATAGGCTAGTTGTCATGTCTCTTTAAAATGTAAATGCCCCGCCCCACATCTAAAGACCGCTAAGAGCATGACATCGTTGACATGACTGCTTGCTTGGTGCCGCTCCGGTGAAGCTAACTTTAGCTAAAAAATGGAGAATAATAAACCATCATTACTCCAGTCTTCAGTGTCACATGATCCTTCAGATATCATTCTGATATGCTGATTTGATGCTGAAGAAACATTTCTGATTATTATCAATGTTGAAAACAGTTGTGTACAATCTTTTTTTCAGGATTCTTTGATGAATAGAAAGTTCAAAATAACAACATTTATCTGAAATAGAAATCTTTTATAACATTATACACTACCGTTCAAATGTTTGGGGTTAGTAAGAATTTATTTAATTTTTTGGGAAAGAAATTAAAGAAATGAATACTTTTATTCAGCAAGGATGTATTAAATTGATCAAAAGTGACAGTAAAGACATTTATAATGTTTGCCCAGTTGTCCTGCACTCTTTGAATAAAGCTCCCGCACCATACCTAATCTCCTCTCTATAGTATCATTACAGCCTGATAGTATTTTGCCATCCTTTTCCTACTGTTTAAGTAATAAAAAAAAGATCCTTAAACAGGTCCTTTTGAAGTTACTGACTGCTCCTTTATCACTGCTTTCTGAGACATTATGAAATAATTATTCCTGTGCCACTGCTGAATCTGACAGTGATACCATCCAGTGAGTCTGGAAGGCATCTGATTATTTTCTACTGTTTTTGAGACATTTCAATGTATTTTGAAGTCACATGCTTTTACGGGTCTTCAAGTGCCTTATATGTAGTCCCCTGGTATATTTGCCATAGTTGCCCTTTTGGGTCTGCTGCTTTGTCACCCTCTAAATCCACTATTACTTGGAGTAAGCCATTTAAAAGAAGAATAGTAGCTTATCTCTCTTTGTTATATAACATTGGACTGAAAAAAAAAAAAAAAGTCTTATGGTGGGGAACCCCCATACGACTTGATTCAATTTGCTGATTTTACAGCAAAACTGATGTAATTTGAACAATGTTAACAATTAGTGCAACTGCTTTACCTGCATTCCGCAGATGGGGTCCTCGCAGAGGTAAACGCCTGGAGACTGGCCGTCCTGAAGACTGCCTGTCGCCACTTCAGACAGCAGATCTTTCAGGTTCTCGTCTTTTCCCCACACCTCCACCGCAGACACTCGCACGGAAAACCGCGCACCTGTCTTTTCTTTGCACTCATTGATCAGTTTGAAGAGCCAGGAGATAGCACAAGGTATGATCCCTAGACTCTGCATAGAGTCGTCTTTACCGATCATTGTGTAGGATTTCCCTGTAATAAGACCAAGGGTCAAATTCACATAGTGTCGACAATGGACTGCTGATGCATTGTACTCTGGTGGAGCAATGCTTGAAGATCTGGTCTGGTAACCTAAAAATCTGAGGTTCAATGTCTGAAAGGATTGATCCATGAACTGAAAAGTTACTGACATGCTGGTACTATAGTAAGGGCAGTGCTACTAAGTAGACAGAACAAACTTGAGTTACCTAGTGGTTGTAATTCTGGCCTGGTAACCAGAAGGTTGTAGGTTTAAACCCCAGTGTAGTTGATCCATGAACATTGTCCAACAACTGTAAGTTGCTTTGGATAAAGGCATCTGATATACAGTATCAGATTGTCATGTGGTTGTCAAATGGTTTTGCTGAAACAGGTCCTAGGTTTTACATTGAACATCAACTGCCTACCCAGCACAGAAACTTTTTTTTTTTTTTGGTAACTTAAGTCAACGAAAATACTATAAGGACTGATTGGACAGGACACATGGAATTTTACGTCAACAACAAATAATATGGAAATATGGAAAACATTTTCTACTCCCTTTCACAAATTGCTAAGCCTATTTATTTTGCACGATTGTATGGTTAGTTTCATTTTATTATTTGAATTTAGGTCGTCTGTGACCCTATCAGAACAGACCCGTGACTAACAGCTGTAATTAACCCTTAGTTAATAACCCGTAATAGCCAAAGTCTTCGACATCAGCAAATACAGCATATAGACACTGAGTTTCATAAAGAGTGTCTTCTATTTATTCTTTAATGTTGGATAATAATTATAATGGAAGATATTTTCACACAAAATCATATTTTTTTCCATTCTGAATGACTGGTGGGTGTTTCAAAAAGTGGAACAGTTGAGTAGAAATAGGTCAAATGCTAAAAGCCAAGGTCTCAGCTTGGCCTCAGAGTGTTATACCAATATGTCTGGTCTATTTCACACTTTCTAATGTGATGCTTTGCTTCCAGACTACCACTCTGGCATAAACCACAGTGACAGATGTCATACACATGCCAGACAAAAACACACTCAAAAGCAATTTAAAAAACGTTATAGCTGGAAAATGGACAGGATTAGCATAATTGTGCTTATAAATGTAGTCTGTAAATGTACTGTGCCTAATCAGGGGAACGTTTTGTCTGCCTTAAATGGATTCTTATTTCCCAAGTTTGACAGTATGCCGACATTTGCCATCTGTCTTGCTGTGGTTGAGTAAGCACATAAGCCGTGTGGGCAGCACTGGGCATTGCAAGCAGGTTCCCACACAGAATCAAAACCGGAACAACAGCCTGTTGATTGGCAGCATCTCTAGATTCATTTCTGGACAGTGCCCTCCACGCAGAAATACCCCAACTGTTGACATCAAAGGGGCCCCTAAACAAAACCATATGTCACACCACACATTCTGCCCAGATTTAACTTCAAAAGGTGGGTTTCTTTAGTTTGTGTGTGTAAGAGAGATAAAGAGAAATCGAGCCAGAGAGCTAAGATAATTTCTGCTGAAATATATTTCAGAAAGGATAAATAGCTAATTTGCACATTCAAAAAATCCAGCCATCTAGAAACTACAATTTCAGAGGCTCCCTGGGCGCCTTTAGATGGAAGCTACTTTATTCACTGATAATCACCAGATAATAGATTTGTTCAAGATTTAATGCGACACATCTGGGAAATATTTTCCAATTTTGTTTTATTTATTTTTTTAGCTTTAAAATAGAAAGAATTGTCCTTAAATAGTGCAGAGCCATTGTGACAGGTGCTTCATTGATTAGATTCTTTGTCACACTGGGATTACTACTGGAAAACTAGATTGTTTTTGTTTTCAATACCCCTTTGTTCTGTTCCATTATGACATATTTCTAATTTTACTTTCACTTTCAAAAAGAATAAGCAGGAGGAAGATGGAAATTTAGAAGACTAACCAGACATAATAAAACATTTAGGGCATGGTACCATGGTAATGCCATGTTTTTTGGACATGTACGATGGTATTTCCATGGAATCCTTGAAATACTATAGAGAAGAATATAATACCATGATATATGAATATAGTAATTATCCAGTGCCATGTTATATTGTATATAAATGTACCATGGCATTAGGCCTACTATCTGATACTATTGCTGTACCATGGTACCACCACAGTATTTGTAGTTATATGATTTATAGTAGCTACCAAAAGCATTAACAAATAACTTAACTGTTTACAGCATGGCTATGCAAGCTTGTCATAAAAATCTATACAGTGACCCCAAAAAGTAATTGGCCACTTAAGCCACACTTAATATATATATACAGGTGCATCTCAATAAATTAGAATGTCGTGGAAAAGTTCATTTATTTCAGTAATTCAACTCAAATTGTGAAACTTGTGTATTAAATAAATTCAATGCACACAGACTGAAGTAGTTTAAGTCTTTGGTTCTTTTAATTGTGATGATTTTGGCTCACATTTAACAAAAACCCACCAATTCACTATCTCAAAAAATTAGAATACATCATAAGACCAATAAAAAAAACATTTTTAGTGAATTGTTGGCCTTCTGGAAAGTATGTTCATTTACTGTATATGTACTCAATACTTGGTAGGGGCTCCTTTTGCTTTAATTACTGCCTCAATTCGGCATGGCATGGAGGTGATCAGTTTGTGGCACTGCTGAGGTGGTATGGAAGCCCAGGTTTCTTTGACAGTGGCCTTCAGCTCATCTGCATTTTTTGGTCTCTTGTTTCTCATTTTCCTCTTGACAATACCCCATAGATTCTCTATGGGGTTCAGGTCTGGTGAGTTTGCTGGCCAGTCAAGCACACCAACACCATGGTCATTTAACCAACTTTTGGTGCTTTTGGCAGTGTGGGCAGGTGCCAAATCCTGCTGGAAAATGAAATCAGCATCTTTTAAAAGCTGGTCAGCAGAAGGAAGCATGAAGTGCTCCAAAATGTCTTGGTAAACGGGTGCAGTGACTTTGGTTTTCAAAAAACACAATGGACCAACACCAGCAGATGACATTGCACCCCAAATCATCACAGACTGTGGAAACTTAACACTGGACTTCAAGCAACTTGGGCTATGAGCTTCTCCACCCTTCCTCCAGACTCTAGGACCTTGGTTTCCAAATGAAATACAAAACTTGCTCTCATCTGAAAAGAGGACTTTGGACCACTGGGCAACAGTCCAGTTCTTCTTCTCCTTAGCCCAGGTAAGACGCCTCTGACGTTGTCTGTGGTTCAGGAGTGGCTTAACAAGAGGAATACGACAACTGTAGCCAAATTCCTTGACATGTCTGTGTGTGGTGGCTCTTGATGCCTTGACCCCAGCCTCAGTCCATTCCTTGTGAAGTTCACCCAAATTCTTGAATCGATTTTGCTTGACAATCTCATAAGGCTGTGGTTCTCTCGGTTGGTTGTGCATCTTTTTCTTCCACACTTTTCCCTTCCACTCAACTTTCTGTTAACATGCTTGGATACAGCACTCTGTGAACAGCCAGCTTCTTTGGCAATGAATGTTTGTGGCTTACCCTCCTTGTGAAGGGTGTCAATGATTGTCTTCTGGACAACTGTCAGATCAGCAGTCTTCCCCATGATTGTGTAGCCTAGTGAACCAAACTGAGAGACCATTTTGAAGGCTCAGGAAACCTTTGCAGGTGTTTTGAGTTGATTAGCTGATTGGCATGTCACCATATTCTAATTTTTTGAGATAGTGAATTGGTGGGTTTTGTTAAATGTGAGCCAAAATCATCACAATTAAAAGAACCAAAGACTTAAACTACTTCAGTCTGTGTGCATTGAATTTATTTAATACACGAGTTTCACAATTTGAGTTGAATTACTGAAATAAATGAACTTTTCCATGACATTCTAATTTATTGAGATGCACCTGTATATATATATATATATATATATGAATACTATTTTATTGAATAACAAAATATCAAATCAAGTGTTATTTATTTTAAAGAAAGATAGCACAAGGACACTTTTCAAGCAAAATATTTAGCAAAAAATAAGTTTAATAAAATAATTAAATTAAGAAAAAAAGTTTAAGTATCCAGATACTTTTTGAGGCCACTGTAATGAATATTTATTTCCATATTTTAGAAAAATTTGGCCTTATAATTATAAATATTTAAATATTGCTATCCCTTTTTTCTGGCTGTAACATCAACAATGCTCCACTAAATATATATATATATAAATATATATATATATATATATATATATATATATATATATTACATTAATTAATGTTGTAGGGCTAATTTATTTATTTAGTCTTTTTTGTATTATTCTTTCAATATTGCAGATAAACTGGGCCTTTTACTGCTATCCATTTATTGTTATCCATCTTGCAGTAACATATCAACCATGCTCCTCTAAAAAATTTTTTTTTTCCATCAATTAAAGTTGCTGGGCTTTAATTCTTTATTTATTTACTCTTTCCATATAGTAGAAAAAGTGGGACTTATGGTTATAAGTATTTTTTTTACATCAATTAATGTTGCTGGGCTTTTACTTCCAGGTGGAGTATAAGACTGATGCTCTTAGCAGATGACCAAACTGAGAGTGAGTAATTTAATCAAGCTGAATGGAGAGTGGTGCGATAGGAAGGCATAGCTTATGAGATTCAATTACTACAGCATCTCTCTTAAAAACTGCACATACACAGATCCATTATGGGCTTCAGTTTGTTCTTCAATTTTATGGATTCTGACTTATTGCAATAAAGCAAAAAAAAAAAAAAAAAAAAAAAAAAAAAAGCCTCTGTGCTGATCAAGCAATTTCAAGACAGGAGATAAACCTTCGATACCCCAGTACACTGCTATAGTACTTACATTCAGAATATGGTTTGTGTATTCTCACAACCAGCATGGCAACCAGAAGAGTTCATTATGTATTAATAATTTGAAGGATTTTTACAGTTAAAAAAAACATTCTATATGATTCTAAAAACAATCTGAATTGCACTGAACACACATTGACCTTTAGCCTAAATTCCTTGTTGTGATGTTCAGGCTTATAGACATTCGCTTGGTTACAGACACTCTTCCATGATTCTTTTGTTTCTGGTTTTATACAGCCACTTTTATAAAGGAAAATGCCCACGGTAATTACTCTCAAACCACTAACAGGCCAGTCTCTGGATTATTATATGCTGGTAATTAGCTTTGGATGGATGACCAATGAAATCACTATAGAATGCTTTTCCAGTGATATATGAGCCGGTCTTTGATTTTCAAGTTATGGTTAATGGAAACAAGGCATCTGAAGCATGACATACTGTCATCAAATCACTGGCCAGCAACCGCAGTGGCATTTTTCTATTGTTTTCTGAGCAAATGGCAGGTTAATTTTTACCCTAATCTTCCAGAAACAACAATGGACAATAACACTAAAACAGGATGAGCTCATCTTGTGGTCTGCCATGCATGCTACAAAACTAATTCCATTTAATTTTCAGGATGCCAGTGGTTGAGGTGTCAGGACTGTTGAGGGTGGGGGGTATTTACTAAACATTAGACATGTCTGAAAGATGGAGATGAAAACATTACAATATGAATCAAGGCTCTAACATTCATTACAAATGCAAGAAAAATGTCTGCCTGAAAAGGCACTTACAAGATATTAGAAAGGGGCAATGGATGCACTTTGTGACAGTCTGATATATTAAAGATATTTTGAAATTACACAAATCTCCATGTCTCACTTGAGCCAATGCTGACATGACCTGAAAGCAGAGGTACTCTAACACCATGCAATGCTATTTTTGAGAGCATTTCACCAATTTGGAGCTCAGGCTAAAGGTATTGTAATATGGATGGAATATCTCTGAGATTTAAACATACAGGGTCTTAAAAATGAAAATACAAAAATGATAGTTTGTTTAGAACCAAAATCTAAAAGGATATTAATATATCTTTAATAACTCTATTATTATTTAATAATAATAGGTGTTTAAGCATTCCTGCTGAAAAAAACAATGCAAAAAAATCTGCACTCTACTCCCTTACCTAGTTTAGAGTGCCCAAAGCAAAACACACAGCCATCTGCACCATTCACCACAGACTGGATGACTTCAGCCACAGTTCCTGCACAAACCTCTGCCTGCCAGGAAATAGACAACAACCAATCAAACTCATGAAGGATGTTAGTAACTTTAAATAACACTTAAAGTGTAATTTCTGCACCTTTAGCAGCATCAAACAAAACTGCTACCAACTTTAAGACCCCAAAAGGTAGCCATTTGTTATGCCTGTTCAAAAATGCATTATATTGTAAAAAATATATCTTTCTAACTAATTAAAATAACTGTTTTTATATTCCTTTTGAAGTATTGGTAGCTTGTTGTAGCTGCACCCATTTTGCACCCTTGTAGATTCACTCTGCTAGCAGCTACTGTAGCCTACACTGTTATTGTGATACAGGCTTAAAAACAGTCATAACTGGCTTAGCATAACGCTAGCCAATTAGCCTTTTAGCTCAGCATGTTGCTAACTTAGTAGCCTGTTAGACTCCTGCTAATCTAGCAAATAAGGCTAAAAGGCTAGTCGGTTAGCAGCATGCTAAGCTAGCAGGCTAATTGGCTATCTTTAGGCTAAGCTAGTAGGCTAATTGTTAGCACGTGAACCAACCAAAAAAACTAAAAACTAAAAATTTTTATTTTGACCACTTAGATTGAGTTATATAATATAGTGTGACATAATTTCAAATACGTACATTTGTAGTATAATAAATAAAGTTGTATTTAAATAGTTAACCCTTACAAAAACTGACTTCACTGCAAATTTGCCGCAGACTTGCCGTAAATTCGCCACAGATAATTTTCACATGCAAATGAGCTTTGCAGCAAACTTGCGGCAAATTGTCCATTGTTGCCAAAGGTTTGTTTTAGGTTCACCATTACCAGTGAAGAGCTGCAAATTTCTAGCAAACATATGCGGCGAATCACAAGCTCATTTGCATGTGAAAATAACGAGTGGCAAATTTGCGGCAAATTTGGGGCAAGTTTGCGGCTAGTATAGATTTTTTGAAAGGGAAGATGACACATCAAAACATATAGAGTACCAATAAAAATAGCTGTGTGGTAGTATGCTTCTCTGAACATAGTATCACTTCAATGCTGTAAAGTAACTAAAGCCTACTGGCTATGAAATAAATGTGAAAAAAATGTCCCACCCAAACTTCCTGTCTCAATATGAAATATTTCAACACAAGAAAGAAACGCACAGCTTCTTTAGAGGATAACAATTTCTTATGCTGCCTTCACGTGCTATCTGAATTATCGTAAATACGAGTTTCCCACTCGGAAGTTGCACATGAATGACCCCTCAAGTCGTAATTACGACTGGAAAACTCTGAGATATGCTGCCTTCAAGTGCACCTAGGAAGTTCGTACCCCCAAGTTGGGCATTCGTTACAACGGCATGTCACGCATTCAAGTGGGAAACAAAATACGGAAGAAGCCAAACTTAATCAATTACGAAATGAATGATGGCAAAAGCAATTTATTCTGTTGCACTGGTGAATAAACATTAGTGAATAAACCTGCACCACTTATAACAACGTATATGATTTATTAATGCATGGTATCTAACATATTGATAATTAATTTGCTTAAAACAAACCACGAAGGGAGTGACATTAGTTGACTGTCATATAAAACAAATTAATATTATTGAAATAAATTACAGAAGTTGAAATAATTTTGCAAAATCATTACTTCCTATCATCTTTCATGTTGACACACCCCTTCCAACGTCCAAACTCGGAAACTCATGTATCATCTAGAATCCAAAATTCCCACTCGTTAATACAACTTCGCAGGGTCATTCATGTGCTCCGAACACGTAATTACGATATTTCCGACTCCACTTGAAGGGCACAAAAATTTTAATACCTGAGTTTCCGAGATGGGAGGAGACCTAAACTTTCAACATGGCGGAGGAGAGTACGATTTCTGTACTGAATGATAGGTTTTTCTAAATGCAGCTAATTGTTAGCACTTGCCGTTTTGGTCATATTTATTTATGTATCTCAGCAACCATTCTATGCATGTTGTAGATTTGAACACCATGAAAATAGTTGGTATTTGACCAAAATTCCACTTTCATCAGCAAGCTAACTGAGTAATATGTATTATAGTGTCAAAATAAAAGTTCCTTAAGAAATATGTATGAATGAACATGGCGTCATCCATGTTTCCTGTTCTTTCTGACAACAAAGTACTTGAACACAACATACTCATAATTACCTCTTCAGAAGCATTAAGCACTAACTTTAGACATATACTAATCCCTCACCTGAGATGCATCATGGGAGAAGGCAGCATCAAATGCAAACATCTTGGGAGGAACCTGGTTGGAGCTGCTGCGTTTCTGAGTTTGATTCTGTTGAGAATTAGCTGCTGGGTCCATGATGGTCACCTGCTTCTTACGAGAATCAACCTTCAGGAATGAGCTGGACTCTGCCGCGCTGGTGGGCGATGAAGGACACATTCGTACCATCACTTTAACCTGAACAGAAATACAACATCTCATTAATCTTCCTTTGTGCGAAGCAGCACATATCTATAAGTAGCAGCACATATCTATAAGTAAAAACACAACAGACATTTTTGCAAACAATATAAAATTCTGCTCCAGGAAGAGCAAGCTTTTTAACTACGTTCACTGCCTTGCTAAGGATAACAGTTTGTGGAAAGTTTGAATCCTCTTTCCGAACACTTTTCCTATAAGAGAATCTTGTTGTTTCATGTGGTTTTAAACAGCGCCATGACAACTTTTTTCTACAACTCCAAAACTTTCTTTACATGTTTATCATCGTTTATGTATCTGACTCAGATAGAGGAAACAGAATTATGTGTGTGATAACTCATAAATATTTAACAAGTTAAATTTATGCAGGCAGCAAGCAAGAATTATATTTCACTAATACTGCTTAATGCTGGCATGAGATTAAGCAAATGGTACACCATGTAACTTGCAACTGAGTTTTCATTTTGGGGAACTATATTGGCAACACATTACAATAAGGTTCCATTGAACAAACAATATATTTTTTACAGCATTTATTAATCTTTGTTAATGTTAGTTAATAAAAATAAAATTGTTCATTGTTAGTTCATAGTTCATTAACTAATGTTAACAAATAAAAATTTTGATTTTAAAAACGTATTAGTATATGTTGAAATTAACATGAACTAAAATTAATAAATGCTGTAAAATTATTGTTCATTGTTAGTTTGTTAACTAATGTTGGTAACTAATGTTAACAAATGGAACCTTATTGTAAAGTGTTACCACCATATTTATATATACAGTTGTGGTCAAAATTTTGCATACCCTGGCAGAAACTGTGAAATTTTGGCATTGATTTTGAAAATATGACTGATCATGCAAAAAAAAAACAGATTAACTGGAAAATTGATAACAAGCCAATGTCAGGTAGACCAAAAAAGATTTCAGCCACAACTGCCAGAAGAATTGTCCGGGATACAAAGAAAAACCCACAGGTAACCTCAGGAGAAATACAGGTTGCTCTGGAAAAAGACGGTGTGGTTGTTTCAAGGAGCACAATACGACGATACTTGAACAAAAATGAGCTGCGTGGTCGAGTTGCCAGAAAGAAGCCTTTACTGCACCAATGCCACAAAAAAGCCTGGTTACAATATGCCCGACAACACCTTGACACGCCTCACTGTAATTTGGAGTGACGAGACCAAAATAGAGCTTTATGGTCACAACCATAGGCGCTATGTTTGGAGAAGGGTCAACAAGGCCTATAGTGAAAAGAATACCATCCCCACTGTGAAGCATGGTGGTGGCTCATTGATGTGTTGGGGGTGTGTTAGCTCTAAAGGCACGGGGAATCTTGTGAAAATTGATGGCAAGTTGAATGCAGCATGTTATTAGAAAATACTGGCAGACAATTTGCATTCTTCTGCACGAAAGCTGCGCATGGGACGCTCTTGGACTTACCAGCACGACAATGACCCTAAGCACAAGGCCAAGTTGACCTCCAGTGGTTACAGCAGAAAAAGGTGAAGGTTCTGGAGTGGCCATCACACTCTCCTGACCTTAATATCATCGAGCCACTCTGGATAATCTCAAACGTGCGGTTCATGCAAGACGACCAAAGACTTTGCATGACCTGGAGGCATTTTGCCAAGACGAATGGGCAGCTATACCACCTGCAAGAATTTGGGGCCTCATAGACAACTATTACAAAAGACTGCACACTGTCATTGATGCTAAAGGGGGCAATATACAGTATTAAGAACTAAGGGTATGCAGACTTTTGAAAGGGGATCATTTAATTTTTTTCTTTGTTGCCATGTTTTGTTTTATGATTATGCCATTCTGTTATAACCTACAGTTGAATATGAATCCCATAAGAAATAAAAGAAATGTGTTTTGCCTGCTCACTCATGTTTTCTTTAAAAATGGTACATATATTACCAATTCTCCAAGGGTATGCAAACTTTTGAGCACAACTGTATATAAAAACATTTAATTTGTGGAGCAAATAATTCATTTGGAATAATATTTCAGAATAAAAGGATTGAAAGTCCTTCCAATTTTGTATGGTCTAAATAAAGATGTGAATTCCTGTGTAAAGTATATTCCAGCGTAAATCCTATGCCTTGCCAAATGGGTTCCACATCCACCAAATGTTTTGATTAACCTAATCTATAGTTGAACATTTATGTTTAAATATGCTTTCCGAAGGGTAAACACATTCCTTGAGAAAGTGAAAATGTATACAATATCAATGACTTAATGCACCATTTTACATATTAATCTATGTACCCTTCCAGATCTGTACCACATTCATATATAATCATCAGGCCTAATGCTCTGTTTACAAGCATGTGCTCACTGAAACCATCATTCCCATATACTGAACGCAATTACTGATTAGTGGACCAGAACACAAGGGTGATTGTTGGAGCCCTGGAGAAAGACATGGGATAAATCTTGGATTTCCTTGATCCAAGCTCAAACTTGGAGCATGATTCTGGCAACCTATCTATAGATTGTAACAGTAATCCTTGTGGTCTAGAATAGTTATAAAATCAAAGGGAGGACTTACTCTGTATAATGTCTATAGTTTTGAAGTTAAGTGTTCAACAAGCACATACAGTATGGGTGTGCCTAATTAAACAGTGCAGGGTGCAATGGTTACCCTATTAAAGGCACCATCCCATTTATAAATGTCTCCAATAAGGACATACGTGGTGGTGCAGTGGGCTAAAGCACAAAACTGCTAAGCTAAGTTGCCGGTTCAATCCTCACCACCACCACAATTGTGTCCTTGAGCAAGGACACTTAACTCCAGGTTGCTCTGGGGGGATTGTCCCTGTAATAGGTGCACTGTAAGTTGCTTTGGATAAAAGTGTCTGCCAAATGCATAAATGTTGTTTGAGCAATACACTCACTAGTCACCCTTATTTTCTTCTCTCTGAGCACTTGCTTGTTTTAGAGATATGGAAAATACAGAAATGTGGTCATGGAGCACCCTAAGCGGCATTTATCTGTCATGCTGTGAAATATAATTAGAGATATCAAAGTGTTTAAGATTACATTTCAAGTAAAGTACATGTTCATATGACCCATTTTCAGACAATCTAACAATACAGACATTCATCCTTCTTGTCTTCTCAATGCAAAGCCAAAATCAAAGCAGTAGACATAATTACCGTAGAAATCCAATCTTGACGCCATATGGCTTAGCAACTACAGCATCATCGTTACATTGATAGACATTTTGATAAAGCAGAAAATTGCTCCTTTAGAGTATCAGATGAGTTATTCAGGCATATCTCTTTGTTCTTAGGCATTGTGTTTATTGTTTTATCTTTATATGATTGTTTTAGTGCACATAGATAATCACATTTCTCCCTTTAGCCTTTTCTAATTTAAGGATCAATAATAGATTTGAGAGCCCAACACAAGTTTATATGTAGAAGAGATTCCCCTCTTATTGCCTCTGGACAGTGAAGATAATGTTATATCATTAAAGTGGATTCCATTGAGATCAATAAGTTAAATGACAGAGCGTTTCCAGTACTTAATTCAGAACTATAGATATGGGTAGATAAAAATAGATTAAGAAGTAGTAATACTTGTCCATGAAATAGTGGCCTTTACAATTCTACAAGCCTGATCTCATGAAAATTACATGAATATGGCAACATTTTTGTGACATTACGTGGTTATTTACATGTATCGAGGCAGTCCGAGGTGAAATGTCCACTGTGTGGCACTAAAAATCAAAAATAGACGAAATTTTTAAGGTTAATGGTAAATTGAGTTTTAAATCAACAAAATCAACATGCCTACCCTAAACCTTAAACTAAACCTAACCGATAGTGTCACAAAAATGCAATTGCTGAAGCAGCTACGTCATTTTGGGGTGCTTCTATGATGCTTCTGGCTTATGTGTCGACTCGCATGCTCTCCAGGACTCGTATCCCAGTCCTTGACGCTCTATCGATTGAGCAACCGTGCAATTTGTTTAATCTCGAATAAGCTTGTAAATGTAGTTAGTTATGTAATGCAAATGTGGCAATCATGCACTATAGTAAAAGCAGATGTCATAAGATAGCATTGTGTGTCCTTACAAAAAATCTGGAGTTCTGGCAAACTAGCCACAAACTTGCCACAAATTTGCCAAAAAATTGCCACTCATTATTTTCACATGCAAATGAGCTTGTGATTTGCTGCAAATGTTTGCCAGACGTTTGAAGCTCTTCACCGGTAGTGGTGAACCTGTTTCCAACCTTTGGCAACAATGGACAATTTGCCGCATGTTTGCTGCAAATCTCATTTGCATGTGAAAATGATCAGTGGCGAATTTGCCATGAACTCTCGATTTTTGTTAGGGTGAGGAACAAGGTGAAAAATAATTGTTTATGAAATGATAATATGCCATGTTACTATGTGATTTGTGTGAAAGGGAATAAAAGTATTTGTTGTTTTAGCGCCTCTAGTGTTCATTTCAGCAGGAAACTGACACAATATGTATAACTAGTCACGTACAAATAATTTTGCAAAAATGGAGGAATACATGATTCTATGAGAACAGGTTTAGATCTTAAAGTGTTGTGGGTGGTTGCCAGGGCATTGCTATGTGTTTGCTAAGGTGTTCAAGGTGGTTGCACACTGGCCCGTATCAAGAGATCCCATCCCCAAGTCCCTATGATATGATAGCTTTCTGGCCAATACAAATAATTTTGCAAAAATGGAGGAATACATGATTCTATGAGAACAGGTTTAGATCTTAAAGTGTTGTTGGTGGTTGCCAGGGCATTGCTATGTGTTTGCTAAGGTGTTCAAGTTGGTTGCACACTGGACTGTATGAAGATATCCCATCCCCAAGTCCCTATGATATGCTAGCTTTCTGGCCCCTCCTTCAATGTAAGTATATGCGATTTTTTTCACCTGTTTAATCATTCAGCCAACAGAAATAAGTTTGATCATTCAGAAATGTAATAGCACACCTCTCCAAAACAAGTCCCACGGTTTGAGGTATCCCTTATATATACAGTATACCACAAACGATACGGGTCGAGTTATGCACCAAAGTTTAATACTTATGGTTAGGGGTTTGTTCAAATCCCTAACATCAAGTGTGCACAATAGTGATTCTTGCCTCAGAAAGCACCACTAATAAAAGCACCTTCCTGATATTTTCAGATCACAACTTCCTAAGGAAAAACTTCAAATCCTTTTGCCTATTAAAGGCACCATCCCATTTATAAATGTCTCCAATAAGGACATACGTGGTGGTGCAGTGGGCTAAAGCACAAAACTGCTAAGCTAAGTTGCCGGTTCAATCCTCACCACCACCACAATTGTGTCCTTGAGCAAGGACCTGAAACAGTTACCTGAAACAGATATCTAGGAATGTCATTATAGCGTGTTAAATATTTAATTCCAGTATTTATAACACTGGTTACTGTTTTTTGCATAGTCCTTCTGATTTATAGATAAGGTGCATTACATGTACAGCACATCAGTAGTACCTGCTGAAAACATGAGCAAAATACAAGATGCTCATTTGTAGTCCAAGATAAGAGGAATGCTGCTGACCTTTGACGGTGTAATGATACCGTCATTTCATGCATTGCTTGCCCGTATGTCACTACTGCAGCAGCAATCCGCCAGATAGCATTTACAGCAACGGTATGTCAGAAACTGTAGATACAGTACGACTTGTCTGCGAGTCTATAGTCTACTTTTGAAGTAAACCTTGTTTCTGAGCCTTAGTGATAAGTTGCAACATCAAGAGCTTCAAACGGGCTTAGATCTAACAAAGTAATTGCAGGCAGAATGAAATTAAACCTAGTTTTATACTCTCAGTCCCTGTGTTGCAAAAAGAATCAAAATGTATTTTTTTGTATTTAGTGAAACCAATCCTTCCAGGTTTGTATGCCCATGTCTATTGTGCCTGATTTTTACTGATTAACAAATGGCTTTGCTAATGTTTGGTGATTTGCGTCAAAACTCAATACATACTAATTTGCTCTCTGATTTTCTGAAGCCGAGATAAGACCACAGCAGGGGGCTTCATTAGCCAGCATATGCAGCAGGATGGCAGAGGAGGTGGTCTCCATATGAGCTCTTGTGGGTGAGAGCAGTTTGGAGAGAGCAGCATGACTAATTAAAGAAGATGCTCTATTAGCTGTTATTATAGATCCTTAAGAACTAAGCCCCCAAAGGTATTTGGCCATTTAATTGCATTCATTTTCTTTGCATTAAAGGACAAAATATAAAACTGAGTGGCATGTGCCATCAAATGAAACCAAAGCTTGTCTCAGAACTAACTTCACTTTTCTGAGACATTTTTGTTTTAAACAATAAGGTCATTTTTAGTGGATGTATGAAGTCACTTCCCCTTAAATTCACACAAGTGTTTACTCAGAAAGCATCACAATATTTTTTGTCTTATACTTCAACAGTATATCTATTGCTTTTATCAAGCGTCTCTTTGGAATTATCAAAAACTGAGTCTGCGCCAAACACAGAAAAATGAATATCCACATTACTTATGTGTTTAGGCTCCAAAAGTCAAATGCAAAGAAGAAATAAGCTTGCACACTGTGTGCATAGAAACAAATCTGACAAAGTTGTTTTTTCTATGGACAATGTGCAAGCTTTTTTCTTTTTTACTTTAACTTTTCTTTGTGAAATGTTTTGCTTGAAAATGCGCTTCTTTCTTTAAAATAAATTCCTCCTGGTCTGATATCTTGTTATCTAATGCAATTACATTTGTTCATTTTAAAGTGTGGCTTAAATGGGGATTTAAGCATGGATTTTTATCCAGCGTCCACATTATAGTTCTTTTGTTTTTACATAGGTGCTATGCCTTATTCCCTGATATTTACAAAAGAGGTTTGACAAAAATGTCACGATGAAATGTTAATAGAACACTTTTTATTTCAATTATTGATTTGATTTATATCTTGACATTTGAAGTATGGAACAGGGATGTACAGATCTTGTCCAGCTACTTATGAAAAATGCATTTGTCGCTGAATAATTGAATAGAGAAATTGAGCATTGAACATATTTGATGCATGGCTGTGAGTTCCCCTCTTGGATTAGTTTACATAATCAATAAAGCTTTAATTGAGACTGTATGTCCATTACAATAATAGATAACTGTAAAACAAGTCTTCAGATTGCACTTAAATCAGCTATGTTCCTGGCAGGTTTTTGAAGATCTTAATTAAAAAGCATTTACATGCTATCCAAAAATATAATTTCTCTGGTGCATCTTTGTTTGTAATTTAAAACAGTGCACTGTCTGGATGTGAGAGATTTCTCTATTTGTTCAAACCACACAGGAATATTTGGATGTATAATTTCAAGTCAAGATCTAGGTCTATAACTTTATTGAATTCCCATATGCTCTGCTCACTCCGTAATGCCCGTAAGGTGTTTTTCATTAACACCTTTATTTGTGAAAGCCCTATTAAAAATTGGTTAGCCACTGAATGTAATTTTTTCAAGGCCAGTGCCTGCACTGGTCACATGATTGATGAATCTGCCAGGCTTCCACAGTTCTGTTCCACCACCATAAGGATAGAATGGGGAGTCCGAAGGAAGTCTAGAATACCTGAAGAGAACTATCAATTAGCATTCCCATTCATCTCAATGGCAGTTGCTCTGTTGGCACTGTAAGCAACCTGTTTGTTGCCATCTTTGTTCATGGGCACTCAGTTCTAGCCTGATTTTTAAGAATACATTTACATATACAATCATCAATGGGATGGGAATGTCACATGTTAATTTAATGCAGCGCAGTAGCAAATTTTTTATTCAGATTGCGTTTTTTTTATCACTTATATCCAGTTGTGATATCTAAGAGCAAATATGAATTATATGTCTGAGTCTTTGATCAATATCTCAAAACCAATCACTTAAGGGGCATGGGTAGCTCAATGGTAAAATATGCTTGCTACCACCCCTAGAGTTTGCTAGTTCAAATCCCAGGGCATGCTGAATGACTGCAGCCAGGTCTCCTAAGCAACCAAATTGGCCTGGTTGCTAGGGAGGGTAGAGTCACATGGGGTAATCTCCTTGTGGTTGTTATAATGTGGTTAGTTCTTGGTGGGGCACATGGTGAGTTGGGCACAGATGCTGCAGTGGGTGGTGTGAAGCCTCCACACATGCTATGTCTCTGTGGCAACATGCTCAACAAGCCACATGATAAGATGCACAAGTTGATGGTCTCAGATGCAGAGGCAACTGGGATTCATCCTCCACCACCCAGACTGAGGCAAATCAATACACAACCATAAGGACTTAAAAGCATACTGGGAATTGGGCATTCCAAATTGGGTGAAAAAGGGGAAAAATCTTATAGAAGCTCAAACAGCCACAACAAGCAGCTTCACCCACCAATATCTCACAATGTTCTTATTTCCAAAGGCCACTTTTGCAGCACAGTCCCTTGAGATGGGTGACATTTTCCTTCGTAAATGCCAGCATTTGCATTATCCATCATCTAGCTTGTGCTCTCTTTTGCTAGGGAACAAAAAAGTCTCCTTCCAGGTACAAGCAGTCTTCTAGTGAGCCAGCACACTGCACAACATTCAGCCTACATGTGGGTGGTGTTTGCAGGTGAACTCAAGATGTTTTAGTGCAAAAAGTGGGCTGGCATTTCAAGATGACTCTGTGTAGACTCACCAAAAGTTCTAGAAAGCATCACAATAACAAACCAGCATGTGGTTAATTATGGATTTCACCAAATCTGTTTTAATTTTTACACACTTTTTGTTTTAGTCATAGATTTGGTCTTTTGATGTCCTTTAAATTTAGTCAATATTTCATCATGTCATAGTAATTAATGTTAGCCTATTTAAGAAGTATAAACAAAATATGCATAAAACAATAAAAACTAAATTGAATCAAATGGCATATTATTTTAGTCTACAAAAATAACATATCTGACTGTTTCGGGCAAAATGACAAAATGTGTTGCAAACTGTAACAGACCAAACTTTAAATATTCAAACCTTTTTAAAAATGTAAAAACACTTACTTTAAACATGTTTTAACTACAAAAATGTATCAACATAATCAAATACAACATGTGAAAAACATGAGAACCCAAGCTCCTAAAATAACAGCATTACAATAAGTTAGAAGTCACTTTATTGTGAATTTAAATTAAACTGGGGTATATTTTGGTTGATTTATTTCAAATAAAATCATATAATTACTGTTATTTTGTGAAAATTGCTGTTCATCTTTATTATCATTGAAAAACATTTTTTGTCAACAAATATTTTCATCTGTGATTTCATTGATGAGATTAACGCTGCTCTAAATCTTTCTAGACTCAGTCAAACACAGCATGCAAGGAGGACTACTCCTTGTATAATAATTCCCACTGGTGCTCTTTGGATAAGGGAAATTCTGTTCAGATGTTTTAGTAGTCCAAGGCACTCAGAGTTTGGTTTAGATATTTAAAAAGCCTTTATTAAGTCATGGCTATTGGATTAAAACATAACACAAACCGACGCGTTGTGGCTTACAAAGCTTTCACCAGGGTGATGTTCTTTTAAAATATATTAATTTAAAATTCAACCCACTTCCCCAGCATTTGAACTGGCTATGTTTGGTAAGCTCAGATATTTTCAGGTAGATGTCAGGACTAGATATTGTGACCCAAAGGGCACCAACTGTGTCCAAACACAGATGCACATCCCTTATCCGAGTTGGACATCACAAGGAACCCAGACACCTGTCTGAAAGAATGCGAGATATGCTGGTTCCCCGACGATGCACTGAAGATCAGGATCAACTTTCAACATGTGGGGTTCTCCCCTGTCAACACGGAGCTGGGAATCACACACAGATGAAGGACAAGATGCATGCATTAGACAGATTCTTTCAGTACAAGAGCTTACTAGGGGGTTTTACAGTACATGAAAAAACAACAACAATCTCAGAAAATGACAGAAGGATCAGTGAGGCAAATAATGCCCTGACCAAGCATGTAAATGACTGTTTTTCTCAATCGCTTTGGCTTATTTTTTTGAAACAGCCTTAACATTCTCTGAACTGTAAGTGGAATTGTCACAACTGTTTTATGGGACATCACAACTCTATTGCATGTCTGCAAATGTAATAACTCACCCAAAACATTTAATTCATGCTTCAAAACCTAGTTATTGTGTCAGTAAATTGGCCAATGCCATCAAATGAAAAGTTTTTTTCATCGTGTGAGCCGTACTGGTCAAAATGTTAAGATGTTTTTCACCATATCAGTCAATCATGGAAATGCTTGTTATATACAAAGTTCATTTTTATTCTACTTTTTTGTTGGCACTGACTGCTTACTGTACTGTACAAGAATGTCAGTTTTGTCTAGCTGAATGCTATTGTGTATCACATTGAGCTTTTTAGATACTGATTTCAACAGTAGGTAAAAGTTTACTGGGAAAAGTCAATACTGTACAATACTGTAGTACAAAGGATATGCACATTTGTATGTATACAGTACATTTATTTTGTAGCAATTCACATTTGCATGTCCATTTTTACACATTTCTTACATGTAAAGTCATATACAGTGAACAGTAAATTGCCACAAAATGACATCCATGCAAAAAAAAAAAAAAAAAAAAAAAAATATATATATATATATATATATATATATATATATATATGTATTTTAAATAACCCACGCAACAATGAAAAAACCTGTGGTAGTTCTGTAAAAAGCAATAAATTGTACTTCCTCGCAGTACGTAAAATTACAAGTTCCCATCTTCTTGATGGACATCCTGTTGCTCTTGTTGGTCTGGCCAGAGATTTAGCAGACATCACAAACACTCCATGTCATAGATATTTATGGATATACATGTATGTCTGACAGATTTTGATAACTGAATGATTTATTTTGCATGTGATGGCTCACATGATGAAAGAAGGTTTAGAAGTTGTGAAGAGTATGACAATTTCACTGAGAATCAACTCATCAGTTTTGATCAGCAAGTCATGTGCATTTAGTTATTGTGCAAATTGTAGACAATTGTACTTACTCTTTTGCACACATGTGCCAAAACACACGCAATTTGCTTAAATGAATAAGAAATTCAAATCTGGTGTGAACAAGAAACTAATTGTTCAGAGCTTTGAACTTATTGTTTTGAAAAAAATAATTCTCACTCGAGAATTGAGCCTAAGCGATTGAGAAAAACTGTAATAAAAGAATGCAGCCACGAGGAGAGAACAAGCAGACAGACAGAGTGACAGGGACTTCATGGGGGCTGAAGACTTTCCATTATGTTTGTGCCGAAATTGCAAGACAATTGTGAATTAGTAATTCAATTGAATGGTTTTCTCATCTGTTATGTACTGATGAGACAGGTCTATCTATGTAACCAGTCACTGGACACAGTACAGGGTTTAGAAGGGACTGGATTTTCTCAAATGCGTCTTTGTGTTTATCCCCATGGCTGAGTGGTTAAGGCATTGGACTTAAGATCCAGTGGACAAATGCCTGTTGGTTTGAACCCCACGCATGATAGCAGAATATTCAAGGTTCAATACAAGATAATCTTAATCAACAACATTTGTGGCATAATGATGATTAACAAAAAAGGCAGGGCTAGAGGGTTTAAAGGCAGATATGTGAAGGTTATAATTTTATAAAATCACTTTCATTCATTCTTCTTTTAAAACTCATGTATTATTTGAGCTGTAAAGTTAGCCGTTTTAGGTTTTGTTGACAAATTGCCTTTAACTTTACACAGAAAAGGTTTGCAAGTGATTTTACATAAAATCATGTTAACACACATATTGTTTATGTCTTACGGCTATACTTGTGAAATAATGAGTATTTTAACCTGTTGATGTGCTTATTTGAACAAGACAACGCGGTATCTGCTGCACACCTGTATCTCAAAACCTGAGCCGGGACGACTAGAATGGCTGAGTGGTTAAGGTACAATAGGTAAATATCTGTTTGGGTTCAGACCCCACTGCTGGTAGCAGAGCTGAGGCTTTTGAATGGTACAATGTTGAGTTTGATGGCCTATTACTAACTTACTAGCAAGCAAAAACTTAATGGACCAGCCAGGTTAGAAGAGAAGAGCACCTGGTGAAGTACTTGCATATTCAGTTGTGGAATGTCAGATCAAAGGCTCAACATCTGTGTTCATGCATCCTAAACTGTTCATCTCATGAAGCATTGTACTTACACCCGTGATACCTGCATGTATTCTGCAGGCAACATTTTCTTGCATCCGCCCCATATGTTCTCACAGGCTGCCAAATTTCACAGAACTGCTGTCTACATTTGTCAGCCAACTCTGTTTTAAGACACCTGTGTCATATAAACTAAACAGAATAAATTACTTTCAGTTCACAATATGTCCTTATTTCCTTTTCACTTAAATTAAAATAATAAAAAATACAGAAAATGTACATTTGCATCACCCCGTTTGGATTGTTTGATTTTGCTGTATTATGCCATTTGTTTTCAACTAATGAGCTCACCTCTGAGCTCTGAGCAAAAGAAACTAGAACCCATTACACATTCAATCAATACAGCCTGAAGACCCCAGTCCCTTCCAGAACTGCTGCATGCTCATCTCATCAAAACTTGCACAGCAGTGGAGTGGGTGACAGTTAAGAGGTCTCTGTTCCTCCAGGTTATGTCTGGCAATATTGCATCTATGTGACCAGGATGGTATCAGAACTGAGGCTGTTCATTTGGCATTGAAGTATGTTAAGTCTGAGTTTTAGAATTGAAAGATTTAGGTTTAGAAACACCAATATCTGAGACCAAAACTTGATTATCAAAACCAGGATGGCAGAGTGGTTAAGGTGTTGGACTTAAGATCCAATTGACACATGTCCTTGTAGGTTTAAGCCCCACTCCTGGATGCAGAATTGAGGCTGCTAATTTGGCATTGAAATATGTTAAGCCTGAGTTTTGGAAGTGAAAGATTTAGAATGTGAACCCATAGGAATTGAAAACACCAATATCTGAATGCAAAACTTGGTTGTCTGCAGGGACTAAAAACAAAATGTTTTTAATTTCGGTTCGTTCTGAGCAGAAACTGTATTTTTTCATTCCGTTTCGAGTGTTCCGCAGCCTTCTTTTCAATTGGTAACCGGTTAGAACGAAATTAAAAAACGGTTAATAATGTTCTTTTTAAAATGACAGTACTCTGTGCTAAGGGTGTTTGATATACCAGTTGCAATGTTGCCAGATCTGGCTAAAGAAACAAGGTCAAAATAAAGGATTTGCCTTACCAAAATAAGCTAAAATAAGCAATACATTTTTTTTTCCCCCCATGTGCGAGAATTCTCAGTATAGAAATCATAACAAGCGTAGTATAAAGTAGTGTACATAAAATAAGGTTTTTTTTTCAATAAATGTATTTTTAATATTAAATATATCCCAAAACATATTTCAAATATACATCTTGGCATCTAAAATCAATGAATAACCAAAATCTCTCTCTCCTGCATACACGCACACACTGCGTGGGCACATTGTGATGACACGTCCTATTATGCGGGCCAAATTATTTTATTTTAATTATTTGTTTTAATTACAGATCTGCTTCACAGTCAATACCCAACAGCATCCAATCTGTATTAATGCATCATATTTAAAAAATAATTCAGTGAAGACTCGGAAACAATTGAGAAATGTACTTTTTACCTCAATATTTTTCCTTGCATCTCGATTAATCGTGCATGTATATGTTGTAATTTTATATAGTTAAAATACTTCCACAACGAGCAATTAGTCAAAGAAATGTGTGATGCAGCTATTTTATTCTGGATCAAAGCAAATGCTTATCATTTTCTACTAAAGAGAGTGAAGCGCCATTTTTTGTGTTACAGGAAGTGGTGTAGTTTCCGAAAATGTACTGTGATAAACTGTTTAAACTTTGGTTTCATGAAAAAATTATTGGAACAAAATTAAGCGGTTATTAACCGGTTGCCAGCATTTAAATGTTTTTTTGTTTGTTTGTTTTTGCACTCCAGAACAGTTAAAAGGGCCTTTGTTCCCGTTTTCGGTTACGCTCGTTTTTGGTTTAGTTTTCGTTCCTTGAGCCATTTTTTGTCCCTGGTTGTCAGAACCAGGATCAGAACAAGTCTATTTTGAAATTTTGTACTATACCAAATTTGTTCAGCCTGCAACGTGATTACAGTAGTCATTACCATGATGGCTAAGTGGTTAAGGTATTGGACTTAACATCCAATGGATATGTGTCCTTGTGGGTTTGAACCACAATCCTGGTAGATAAGCTGGTGATTACTGTCTTTTCACTGAATTAGATATTTAGCCAACAACAGCTTCTGTGCATCAATATAAGCAAGCTACAAAAAACTAACAAATGAGTGTTAGCAAGTATACACTATCACCTATGTGAAAAATGCATTTGGACTGCCTAAATATCTAATAGGCCTTTAATGTAGATAAAACAGGTCTATTTTGAGAGGTTCTGTTTGAGTGTGGAACAACCAAACATCTGTACATCAACTATAGTTGATATAATATAAAAAATATATTATTATAATATATATATAAAACAGTCTTCTAGATGATGTGAGGATGTCCAAATCAAGCCAAAAACAATATCAAAGGTAATTAATGATATGCAGTTGACATACATGTTTCTGTACCCTTGAATCTGTGGAATTATACCTGTACCAGTGATACCATTTGTTCCATGACCATCGCTGCTAACTCCTAGTAGAGGACAACAAGAACATATGGACTAAGAAATGGACAAGTAGCCTGTATTATGTTTGCCCCCTCTGATATGCTCTTTGTACATATTTGGGTGCTAAAAGCAGCTTAAAGTAGACCTTTTTAATAGAGAATGAAGCACTATAACAGATCCTACCTTTCCCATGCCGGGGGTGTCTTTGACTTTGTTGACTGCCCGTAAGAGGCAGGGTGGAGCAGGGGGCGGAGACACCTGCAAGATGCCGCTGAAATTGGTGGGGAAGAGGGGTGGATAACATGCCACCGGGGGCACTGGGCGCTGCTTCTTCTTCTTGGAAGACAGATTTAATTTCTGGGCAGCCCTGAGGAAAAACAAACAGAAGCATTTAGGTATGGGATAAAACTACACCAGATGTGTATGCATGGATAAACACTGCAGTCTCTAGGCTGTTTGCTTTGATTCCAAGTTTTTGTTTGCTCCATGAAAGTGTTTTGTATTTCAAATGTAAAATACAGCACGGAAAGCTCAGTTTCAGAAGGTCTGTGAATGAAGTGTTAACTGCTCATTGAAGTCATGAATAGTGGTCGACCGATATGGGTTTTTTAATGGCTGATGCCGATATCCAGAGAGCAGGGTTGCCGATAGACTGATAAAATGCTAATATATCACACAATTTAATACAGTAAATAACAAACATAAAATTGCTAAAAATAAATAAATAAACTCTTATTTAGCACTATATTTACTCAATTTCACACAAAACAAAAAAAGAATATTGTATTTTAAATGGTTGATAGCAGTTTCTTCAGATTTCTGTTTAGTCATCACATTTTTTTTATTTATTTGCACATGAAGAAATTGTTAATATATTAGGAAGAAGGAAATAACAGTACACACAGTAGTCCAGCAACCATGGATGGCATGTCCATGTTAGTAATCGCACTTCCTCAAAAAATATCGATTCAAACCAATTGCACATGGAGTGCATAGTGAATAAGACATTTACTTAATGAGAGAGAAAGAGAGAACTTTCCTTGAATGTCCTCACACTGCACTACAATAATGTACCCCTCATGTAAAGTTAGAGCACTATGCATTTACATGCAGTGTGTAAATACTTCTAATGCATTCAAGTCTGTCTGTTTTCCCTGAATGAAACAAATGAAGTGTCTTTTGAAGCTAGAGTATGATGCAGTGTTTAACTCATCTGAAAATGGTGGGCACAAACTCTATGGTGAAGGCGTTGGATATAAGGTTCAGTATGTCCTCACGGATTTGAACCCCACTCCTGGTAACTGTGATTTCTATTCCTCCACGTCTCTCAACTTTAAAGAAAAACTGAGCTAAAGTAATCAAAATTTTAGAAGACAAGCTAATTTTCTGAGACTGTAACGTGATAACAATAGTTTAATGAAGACCAAAATCTCAACAGACAAGCTTACAAAACTGCCCAGGATGGCTGAGTGGTTAAGTTGTTGGACTTAAAATCCAGTGGGCACGTCTTTGTAGGTTTCAACCCCACTTCTGGTAACTATGATTTCTAGTCTCCTAAATGCAAAGAAAACAGATCTTTTAGATAGTAAGCCAATTTGCTCAAGCCATCTGCCTCCTGAATCTCAATGAAACAGTCAGGATGGCTGAGTGGTTAAAACCTTGAGCTTAAAATCCAATGGGCAAAAGACATTTTATATAAAGTAAAACCAGTATTTTTACCACTGCAAGCAATAATAGACACAACTGAGGAAGATGAAGAGGCCAAGAGTCAAATTACAATTAAAAATCAATATGAAAAGCTTAAAGAATGTATCCCTAAAAATTGGAAAGATATAATAGAGGAAAATCAGAAACCTATTACAGAGAAGAAAATATATGTGTTTTTAAACATCAATGGAGAAAAAGTTCATTTAAATAGACTTGTTTTAAGGTGTTTTTCTATGTTTTTTTTTTTTTTTTTTTTTTTTTTTTTGTAAAGATGCATTTGTTGTGCCAAGATCAAATGCCTATTGGGAAAAAATATATGTTAATTTTGAAATTAAGAAAATATGGGAAAATTTAAGAATGAAGTGGAAGAGTCCTCTTTTAGAAAACTTTATTATGCCACAATTGTTTTTAACAGAAATGAGACTGTGCAAAATTGGTATAAGTACTGATGCAAAATGTAAAGTATGTTTAAATGAGGATGAATGATTACTCCATTTTTTTTTTTTTAATGTAAAAAGATAGAATGCTTTATAAAGAAATTCAAAACTATTGTCAATGCTTTATTGTTTGAAAAAATTGTTGTGCAAGAGGAATGGGAGACATTGTTTTTATTTGGTTTAACAGGACGGGCTAAAAATAAGTGTTCTGAATTAGATTTTAGCAGTTGCAAGGTACTCAATATGGATGAGAAGAAATGTTGTTAAACAAAAGCAAAGACAGGTCTTGATATGTGAGCTTTTTAAAAAAAAAAAAAAAAAATAATCTAAATATTATTTTAAATGTATTGTATGATTATTTAAATAATACTGTTCAACCAGATGTATTTGAGGAAAACATTGTTAAAAACAATGCATTTATTGAGAAAACATGGAATCGTATTCTTAAGTTACCTAATTGCTCGTAATTTATTTTTTCAATGGGATGTATATAATGCAATGTTGTTTTGCTTATGTCTAATTCTAAAAAAATAAAAAAAAGGACTTATGTTCTTATGAACACCTGAATCTCAATGATCTATTTAAATTGACCAGGATGGCCGAGTGGTTAAGATGTTGCATTTAAGGTCCTATGGGCACATGTCTTGGTGTGTTCAAGCCCAACCTCTGGTAACTGTGATTTCTAGTCTTCTACATATCCTAACTGCAGAAATAAACAGTATGGCTGTGTGGTTAAGCTGTTGGACTTAAGGTCCGATCGGATGCAGGTTCTTATTGGTACAAACCCCACTCATGGTAACTGATTTCTATTCTACTTTCCTTAATTGTAAAGAAAATAGACTTTTAGAAAGCAAGTCAATTTGCTCAAAATGTAATGTCATTACAATAGACTGCTGAACCCCTTAATTGCAATTACTTTACAATAGTCTACTGAACATCTGAATCTTAAATAATGTAGTTAATCTGACCAGGATGGTTGTGTGGTTAAGGCATTGGGCTTAAGCTCCAATAGACACATGTCTTTGTGGGTTCAAACCCCACTCCTGGTAACTGCAGTTTATTTTCTACTACTAACTTAACTGCAAAGAAAGTAATCTTCTAGAAAGCAAGCAAATTTGCTCAAGCTGTAATGTCATTACAATAGTCTACTGAACATTGAAATCCTAACAGCTCAGTCAGGATGGCTGAGTAGTTAATGTGTTGGTCATAGAAAGCAAATGCATTGTGAGTTTGAACCCCACTCTTGGTAATTGTGCTTTCTGTTCTTCTACATGCATTAACTGCAAAGAAAACAGGACTTTTTCAAACCAATTTGCTCAAAATGTGATGTCATTACAATAGTCTACTGAACAACAGAATTTTCAATTGACCAAGATGGATGATTGGTTAAGGTGTTGGACTTAAAACCCAGTGGACACATGCAATTGTGTGAAATTCTTGGAGTCTGATTGGTCTGACCCACAATGGATTGTTCTGAGGGTGGGTGCTTCCTGTTTCAGTTTCTGCCTGTAAGCAGGCAGAAGCAGAATGGAAGAGTAGCAGGGGGAGGGATTTGTAGCGATCCCGGAAGGGAGAGTAGCAGTGGTCCAAAACCCGGTCCTCTTGTGTGTTAAAACTGATGTGTTGGTGGTATTTTGGTGCAATTGATTTAAAATTGGCTTTGTTAAAGTCCCTGGTCACAATGAACGTGGCCTCAGGGTGCGCGGTTTCCTGCTTGCTTATAATCCCGTACAGTTCCTTGAGTGCCCGGTCTGTGTCGGCTTGTGGGGGGATGTACACAGCTGTGATAATGACCGCTGTGAATTCCCTCGGTGTCGACACAGAAGCATGAGAAATTCCAGATCAGGAGAGCAGAAAGACTTGATAGAATGTACAGGTGCATCTCAATAAATTAGAATGTCGTGGAAAAGTTCATTTATTTCAGTAATTCAACTCAAATTGTGAAACTCGTGTATTAAATAAATTCAATGCACACAGACTGAAGTAGTTTAAGTCTTTGGTTCTTTTAATTGTGATGATTTTGGCTCACATTTAACAAAAACCCACCAATTCACTATCTCAAAAAATTAGAATACATCATAAGACCAATAAAAAAAACATTTTTAGTGAATTGTTGGCCTTCTGGAAAGTATGTTCATTTACTGTATATGTACTCAATACTGGGTAGGGGCTCCTTTTGCTTTAATTACTGCCTCAATTCGGCGTGGCATGGAGGTGATCAGTTTGTGGCACTGCTGAGGTGGTATGGAAGCCCAGGTTTCTTTGACAGTGGCCTTCAGCTCATCTGCATTTTTTGGTCTCTTGTTTCTCATTTTCCTCTTGACAATACCCCATAGATTCTCTATGGGGTTCAGGTCTGGTGAGTTTGCTGGCCAGTCAAGCACACCAACACCATGGTCATTTAACCAACTTTTGGTGCTTTTGGCAGTGTGGGCAGGTGCCAAATCCTGCTGGAAAATGAAATCAGCATCTTTAAAAAGCTGGTCAGCAGAAGGAAGCATGAAGTGCTCCAAAATTCCTTGGTAAACGGGTGCAGTGACTTTGGTTTTCAAAAAACACAATGGACCAACACCAGCAAATGACATTGCACCTCAAATCATCACAGACTGTGGAAACTTAACACTGGACTTCAAGCAACTTGGGCTATGAGCTTCTCCACCCTTCCTCCAGACTCTAGGACCTTGGTTTCCAAATGAAATACAAAACTTGCTCTCATCTGAAAAGAGGACTTTGGAACACTGGGCAACAGTCCAGTTCTTCTTCTCCTTAGCCCAGGTAAGACGCCTCTGATGTTGTCTGTGGTTCAGGAGTGGCTTAACAAGAGGAATACGACAACTGTAGCCAAATTCCTTGACATGTCTGTGTGTGGTGGCTCTTGATGCCTTGACCCCAGCCTCAGTCCATTCCTTGTGAAGTTCACCCAAATTCTTGAATCGATTTTGCTGGACAATCACAAGGCTGCGGTTCTCTCGGTTGGTTGTGCATCTTTTTCTTCCACACTTTTTCCTTCCACTCAACTTTCTGTTAACATGCTTGGATACAGCACTCTGTGAACAGCCAGCTTCTTTGGCAATGAATGTTTGTGGCTTACCCTCCTTGTGAAGGGTGTCAATGATTGTCTTCTGGACAACTGTCAAATCAGCAGTCTTCCCCATGATTGTGTAGCCTAGTGAACCAAACTGAGAGACCATTTTGAAGGCTCAGGAAACCTTTGGAGGTGTTTTGAGTTGATTAGCTGATTTGGCATGTCACCATATTCTAATTTTTTGAGATAGTGAATTGGTGGGTTTTTGTTAAATGTGAGCCAAAATCATCACAATTAAAAGAACCAAAGACTTAAACTACTTCAGTCTGTGTGCACTGAATTTATTTAATACACGAGTTTCACAATTTGAGTTGAATTACTGAAATAAATGAACTTTTCCACGACATTCTAATTTATTGAGATGCACCTGTACATTCCTCTGATCACACCAGGATTTGTTGATCATAAAACATACACCACCACCTCTGCTTTTACCTGAGAGGTCTTTCGCTCTGTCCGCTCGGTGCATGGAGAACCCCGCGGGTTTGATGGCTGAGTCTGGAATCTCCGCAGACATCCAAGTTTCTTTAAGGCAGATAATGCAGCAGTCCCTCTTCTCTCATTGGAAAGAGCTCTCGCAGAGCTTGTTGTCCAGAGACTGAACATTTGCCAGTAGAATACTGGATAGCAGGGGTCGATTTGCACGACGTCTTACTCTGATGAGAACGCCAGCTCTGTTTCCCCTTTTCCTTCTGCGTTTTCGCGGCCGGGCAGCCCAGACAAAGGGCTCCGCTGGTGTGTTTGAAAACAGTAGGTCGGAATTGAGGAATTTGAAGCCTGGTTTACTGTGTGTAATTGTAGAACCAATGTCCAAAAGTGTTTGTCTGTCATAGACACAAGGCAGACAACATCCAAGACAAAAAACATAAGAATTGTAAACAAAACAAACAAAAAACTACAATGTTGTTTTGGAATTCGCATCGCAGCAGCCATACTCGGCACCATCTTGAGTCCAATCTTGAGTCCAAAACCAACTTCTGGTAACTGTGATTTCTTTTCTACTACTAATTTAACTGTAAAGAAAGTAATCTTCTAGAAAACAAGCCAATTTGCATGAGCTGTAATGTCATGACAGTAGTCTAGTGAACATCTGAATCTTGGCAAGTCAAACCAGCTGACCAGGATGGCCGAGTGGTTAAGGCGTTGGATTTAAGCTCCAATGGACACATGTCCTCGTGGGTTCGAACCCCACTCCTGGTAACTGTGTTTTCTTTTCTACTACTAACTTAACTGCAAAGAAAGTAATTTTCTAGAAAGCAAGCAAATTTACACAAGCTGTTATGTCATTACAATAGTCTATTGAACATCTGAATCATAATGACCCAGTCAAGCTGAGTGGTTAATGTGTTGGGTCTAGAAATCAAATGAACACATGTCCTTGTGGGTTTGAACCCCATTCCTGGTAACAATAAACTATGTTCTTCTACATACATTAATTGCAAAGCAAACATGATTTTTTTCAAAGCAAACCAATTTGCTCAAAATGTAATGTCATTACAATAGTCTACTGAACAACCAAATTTTCAAGTTGATCAGGATGGATGAGTGGTTAAGGTGTTGCACAATTGCATGAACACATGCAATTGTGTGATCAAAACCCACTCCTGGTAAGTGTGATTTGTCTGTTTCTACATACCCAACCTGCAAATAAAAAAGGTCTTTAAGAAAGCAAGCTGATTTGCACATAATATCATTACAATAGTCTACTGAACATCTGAATCTTAGCACAACAAGCAGGATGGCTGAGCAGTTGAAGGTATTGGACTTAAGATCCAATAGGTGCATGTCATTGTGGGTTTGATCCTCACTCCTGGTAACAAAAAACTATATTCTTCTACACACCTTAACTACAAATAAAACATGGCTTTTAGAAAAAAAGCAGATTTGCTGAAGCTGTAATGTCATTACAATAGTATACTGAACACCTGAATCTCAGTGATCCATTTAAGCTGACCAGGATGGCTAAGTGGTTAAGGCATTGGATTGAAGATCCAATCAACACATGCTGTCATAGTTTGGAACTATGTAACTGGGATTTCTATTCTTCCTGTCTCTCAACTACAAAGAAAAACTGTACCAAAGCATTAGAAATTAAAGAAGTCAAGCTAATTTTCTGAGACTGTAACATGATAACAGTTTACTGAAGACCTAACTCTCAACAGACAAGCTGTCAAACCAGACCAGAATAGCTGAGTGGTTAAGGTCCAATGGACACATGTCCTTATGGTACAAACCCCACTCATGGTAACTGTGACTCCTATTCTATACTTTTAGAAGCAAACAAATTTTCTCATGCTGTAATATCATTACAATAGTCTACTGAACACCTGAATCTCAATGAAATTTTCAAGAAGGCCGACTGGTTAATGTGTTGGACTTAAGATCCAATGGACACATGCAACTGTGGGTTCAAAACCCACTCCTGGTAACTATGATTTGTCTGTTTCTACATACCCCAACTGCAAATAAATTAGGTCTTTAAGAAAGCAAGCCAATTTGCTCAAGCTGTAATGTCATTACAATAGTCTACTGAACACCTGAATCTCAAAAAAACAGACAAGATGAACAGGATGGCCTAGTAGTTAAGGTGTTGTACTTAAGATCCAATGGGCACATGTCCTTGTAGATTTCAACCCCACTTCTGGTAACTATGATTTCTAGCCTTCTACATACCCTAACTGCAAAGAAATTAAACTTTTAGAAGCAAGCAAATTTGCTCAAGCTGTAATGTCATAACAATAGTCTACTGAACATCTGAATCCTAATGACACAGTCAAACTGACTAGGATGGCTGAGTGGTTAATGGGTAAGAAATGGAATGAACACATGGCCTCTTCAGTTTGAACCCCACTTCTGGTAACTGTGATTTCTATTCTTCAACATACATTAACTGCAAATAAAGTTGACTTTTAGAAAGCAAGACAATTTGCTCAAGCTGTAATGTCATTACAATAATCTATTGAACACCTGGATCTTAACAAAACACCCAAGTTGACCAGGATGCCCGAGTGGTTAAGGCACTAGAAAAAAGATCCAATGGTTCTTCTACAAACTTCAACTGCAAAGAAAACAGGACTTTAAGAAAGCAAGCCAATTTGCTCAAGATGTAAAGTCATTACAATAGTCTAGCCAGCCACGATGGCTGAGTGGTTAAGGGGTTGGAATTAAGATCCAATGGACAGATATAACCCCAATTTAACCCCAATCCAAAGTTAACCCCAACTGTAACAGGGCTTTTATAATGTAGATGAGATTTTGTTTTGTGTTTTGGCTTTCAATTTTAGTTTAGTTTTATTTAGTTTTACTGGCACGTAAATAGTTTTTATTTCATTTTTATTTTTTGAAAATGTCCCTAGTTTTTATTTAGACTTAGTATAGTTTTAGTTTTCATATGTTACAACACCACAACATAGCTGTAAAACTTTGTTATAAGGTTGCATATGTAAAAATTTTTTTTAACTACATTAGTTTTTATAAACTAACAGTGAACAACACTTACAGCGTATAGTTAATGTTATTTCCAACATACACAAGTACATTTTTAACATTAAAAATGTGGTCACACTTTATATTAGGTGGCCTTAACTACTATGTACTAACATTAAATACATACAAGACTATGTATTTACTGTGTAACTACATGTTGTTCTGCAAAAATCCTACATTTGATGCTACTGAGGTTGAGGTGTGGGTAGGAGTAAGGGTAGGGTTAGGGGTTAGAGTTAGGTTTTGGGGTAAGGGTTGTGTTAGTGGTAAAGTTAACACTGTAACTACACATGTAATTAAATGCAGGTACTTTAAATGTAATTACAATGCAACAACATGTATGTAAATAATAAGTACATTGTATCAATGGTTAAGTACATAGTAGTTAAAGCCACCTAATATAAAGTGGGTCTGAAAATGTGAAAACATTAATGCATTATGAACTAAAATGAACTAGAATGAACAAATGTAGATTTATAAATTACCATTAACCAAGATTAATAAATGATACAAAAATATGTAGTTCATTGTTAGTTCATGATACCTAATGCATTAACCAATGTTAACAAAAGGAACCTTATTGTAAAATGTTAAATATAGTTTTTTGTTTGTTCACGAGGCAACAAGTCCAACTTTACTGTAAAGTTAGTCTGCATGTGATGACACTTGATCAGAAGTAATAAAAAATAATACCATCACAGTTTAAAATGTTATTTGTCAAATTCAAACAACACAGCATACTGTAGCATTTGCTGACATGAATAAAATGTGCTATAAATGTTCCTTCGTCGATACATTAATCCGTAACTACACTCCTTAGCATTTACTGTATCAGCATGGACTGGAATCACACGGGTTTTGTATCAGGTAGCCCGCACCAGAGAACAACTAGACACTTATTTGCCAAAGTTCCGAAGTTCATGGAGTTTAGGGATGGGCGGATCGATACTAAAGTATCGATACTTCCGATAATGATGTGGTATCAAGAATATCGATCCTCACATAAAAATATCGATTCTGAATTTTTTTTTTTAAACTAGTGATCTTATTATTTAGATAACATGAATATTAATGCATCTCATAAGCTTTGAGGTGGAAAAAAGAATTATATTAGCGAATTGTTGTATGGCACCAGAACTATTTTCTCTTCCGCTCATCTTGACGCGCAGAAATGCTAAAATACACAAGCAGTTACAGACAGCGCTCACCCTTTCAGTCATAGCACTCGTTAAAAGAGGGAGCAGTGCTTTCCTGAGCTAATGACAGAAAAACAGCATCTGGAGTTATTCACACAAAGTAATGAAAAACCTAGATGTGACATGTATTATAATGGGCTTGTGGGACCATTTTTACAGGCTCTCTTAAATTCAGAGTTGTTAAAACATTGATAATGATCTTTAATCCTCGTTAATAAATGATACCCTCATGAAAACTACCCATGGATTTACTGTAGTAATATTGTATTTACCATGACTGTAGTAACCATGTTTTTTTTGTTTTTTTTTTGGCAGTAACCAAGGTTTTGATACAATTAACCATGGTTTTGCTACAGCATTACTGTAGTATCCATATTGTAACTTGGTTTTAGTAATAGCAGCCATATACTAATATCTATGGTTAATTTTGTGGTTTTATATGTCACTTATACTAACTAATTTTTAAAAGGTAAACAAAGCAGCCTAATAATTTTCTGCTTAGGCCTATAAATATATATAAAAAATTAAGTAATAATTTAAGTTACTAATTTTATCCAAAGAGTTCGTAAACATTATATTTATTAGAGGTATCGATATTGGTATCGGTATTGGTATCGATATCAGCGATACTGGCCTAAAATTACTTGGTATCGGATCGAAAAGAAAATAAGTAGTATTACCCATCCCTAATGGAATTAAACATATTTAGAAGTTTTGTTTGAGGCTCCAATTTATTTTGTGCTGTCTTTGCGATATTTCCGAGATGGCAAGTGCTCTCTCGCTTGCTAGTTTATTTTGGTGTTCAGAGTACCTCCCCCAGATAAAAGTGCCTCTAACGTAACGTGCAGGTGAACTGTGATTGGTTGTTTTCATATGTCAGTCAGAAACACTCTTTTTTTAGGAAAACACTCTTAAATAAGTCTTGAGAGATTATTTAAATCTGATCATCCAACAATTGAAAAACAAAAACTAAAGTCATTTTCTCCATAATGATCTATTTGGTTTTCGTTCGTTTTGTAGTGCACATTTATAGTTTCAGTTTAGTTTAAGTTTTTTTTAAAAAACTTCCATTTTTATTTTTATTTTAGTTAACGGCTAGTTGTCTTAGTAATCGTAAATAATAATAATAACCTTGATCTGAACAACAATTGGCTTGTCCAGTCATCAGGTTGGCAGAGTGGTTAAGGGGTTGGACTTGAGCTCTAATGGACACTTGTCCTTGTGGGTTTGAACCCTACTTCAGGTAGAAGAATGGAGGTTTGCACCAAAACGATGTCTGACAACAGCTGTTCTTTGAGCCTTTATCTTGTTTTGGTTGTCTATGAAACATTTAAATCACAAAATTATTTCTATTAAATAATACTTCCAAATGGAGTCCAATTTATTGATGTATCCATTAAACATACAGTATATACAGTGGCAACCAAAGTAAATTGATGATCCATTTTCAGAAAAAACCTGTAGACTTCAGTGGCTGTTACAGCAGGCTAAATCCTTTTGTTTTTAGCACCTGAAGAGACATCAAGAATTGTTTTGACTCTGATGAGGGCGGGAGCCGTGAGGGTCGATTGATTCAAATGGTGGTCTCATAGTCTGTTAGAGACTGTTTCAGCTGGCTCTTAGAGGATTATTGATCAGTCCTGCTTTTTCACCTGTCTAAACATATCTGTGCAGAGGCTTATCAAAGCCTAATTTAGACCATCATTGGATTTGGATCTGAATGCCGGAGGCTGAAACTGCAGTTGAAAAAATACAAAATCACCAAGAGTGCTCAGATACTAAACCAGCATTTTTCTCAGGGATGAATATAGTATTGATCTTTAAATAAGACATGGAAATAAAATGAAAAATCATGAAAAAATGACTCTGAATATATACTGTATGTCACAGAAACACTATATCATACTACATGTCCACTCCTTTGCTTTGGTCCTTGGAAGAAAGGGTTTGCACAATGTTATATAGACAAGTAGTATATGGTCTTGGTTCAACATCCTTTGCTGTTACTAATACAATTCACCTAACAACTAATTATAGCTTTAACACCAACCCTACCCCTAAAATCTAAGGCCATTGATCAGTTGATAGAAATGTTGTTTCAGGAACAACAAAGGATGTTGATGTAGGAATATGTCCTAAATCATATGTGTAAATCATGTTAAACAAAATATCAAAGATATCTGTTTGCTCAAAGGACTAGATTTTGTACAGAATCCTTAATGTTGTATATAAAAATCACTCAAAATCAGCCACGTGTAACCAATCAGGAAGGCTGAGTGGTTAAGGTGTTGGAGGTCTAATGGCCACATAGCCTTGTGGGTTCTAATCCCACCCTGCTTTCAAGTTAACAACAAACAATTAAGATTGAGCTATTGTTATGTTTCCTCTAAAGATTACAACTTCAACAGATAAGATTTGGCTGTGCATGTCTACCAGCACTAACCAGCGTGGATCAGCAAGGGAGATAATTAGGCTTTTCTCTTCTGTTTGTGTGCACGCCTTTAAAGGTCTTAGTGGTGTATCTGGGAGTGATGCTTTAATGAACTGTACAGAACAAGAAAGGTAAGAGGTTAGTTTGTGTGCATTCCAGAGCAGATCACACCCGGTTGACCGCTTTGCCTTTCAAAGTATACTCTTCTGACTGCGAACGAACACGAACACGTTCGACTCATGCGCACTACGACTGCTTTTCTTTACTCCTTTAGTACATTTTTATTACAGAAGCGCACAGGCGAGGAATGCCTGCTTCTCAAGAAAATCAGGATTTACTGTGCTGTCTGTGCTAATGCCGAAATTTCCTTCACGCACACTGTGTGCAGAGCAAACACCAATGCGGAGAACCGAAGTATACTTTGGCCTTTAGTTTCTCATATAAGCAGAAAGAAAGTGTCAGTTTTTTGACTTTGCTACAGCCACTTTGCTATTACCTTGAGGCACCATCATTCATACTGAGGCAGAAGTTCTCCACCTCTGCCAACTTGTGCAAATCTATTCAAGGTCAAACAGGCTGGAGAGAAAAAATTGCTTGCTGTACAGTCATTTAAGGTAGCCAAGGTCTCCTGGCACTGAAATCACTTCACATTATATAGAAATACACCCCTATGGCTATTGTAGAGGAACTCAACCATTGCGGCTGAAACCTGCTATTTGATAACGCAAAGAAAATATTTAGCTTCTCTTGCAAACCGATAAAATTTCTGACAAAAGGAGAGGAGCAAAGTGATTACTGTGAGAAACAAAGTGAGGTAAAAATAAACACCCTGGCAGACATGAGTTGAAGGAAATATAGCTGGAAGTTATAATAGTACTCTGTGTTTGTTTAGGATCACATCTGGCGATATAGTTATAGTTCAACCTAAGAAGGCATCAGCTTGAGTGTTTTGGAGGCCAACCGACTGAGATGCTTTCCTTAAAAATGATAAAATCGCCACCTGGATACATTTTCAGAGGTAATTAATGTGTGAATGTGGAAAGCGTTTTGTGTTATCCCCATAGGGCTGTGACAAGGTGTATGGCTCGGCTCCAAGATGTTGTGTGAAGTGCAAAGTGAGGTAATTATTGTGACACTCATTAATGTTAGAAAAACAGTTTTCTCTCTCACACACACTTCTAATGCACATACATGCTGACCAAAACCTTGTTTTCCCAAGTACTAAAGAGCTGGGAACCAAAGTCTTGTCACCCAAACTCTTTGTCTTTACCATGTGCTTCTAATTTCAGCCCTCTTGTCCTACTTGCTTGCTAGAGAGACCTGATGAGAAAAGATGGAAACAATTCATGTTAAAAGCCAAAACACGTCAAGAGGGAAAATTAGAAGGACACTTTGCTTGAATTGGCTTGAACCGAACTTAGCTGAGATGTGGATGTGTTATTTTGCCGAGGCGTTAATGAGATTTCCTTAATTAGCATCTTAGAGGAACACTCT
Organism: Myxocyprinus asiaticus; assembly: GCF_019703515.2. Lineage (NCBI taxonomy): Eukaryota > Metazoa > Chordata > Actinopteri > Cypriniformes > Catostomidae > Myxocyprinus > Myxocyprinus asiaticus. Next base: position 6,602,818 of record NC_059363.1, on the reverse strand, counting down.
GACTTGGAAAATACAGACAGCAACTCTCGCCCCAATCATTTCCATAAAATGCCTAATATTTAAACTCTTTAAGCCATCATTACCATCAAATACACTTCTAAAACAATATATAAACACAAAACAAGAAGAGCGGTGCTTGCCAGTCCAAAACTCGCCACTATGATCCTAGGGTGTTCTAAGTGGTAGGTAGGGTGTTGCTATGCGGTTGCTAGGGTGGTTACTTCATTAAAAAACAATTCTAGTCCCTTGTATGGCTCCAGTGGAAACTGTTTTATCATCCAACATACAAAAATCATGTCTGATCACTTGGAAATGTAATCGAGTGCAACAGTTTGGTTCCAGAAGTAAAATATTTTCCATAGTGGAAGTGATTTTTAATTATATGTTATTAACCTTTAAAGAAGTAAGCTACTGTGAGCTTTGAGGTTGTTAATCAATCATAAAGGCTTCTGTTGAAGCCATCAGTCTGCATTATTTCAACTTCATTATGAAAAACAACTGTGTTTAATAGAGGAATTTCTACTGAAGAACTACAATACCCTTGAATCATGAAGAGAAAGATCCACCAATCAGAGAGTTGCAGCCAAAGAGCCCAGTAGTGACCTCGAAGCTGATTGGTTTGGTTCGTGGCTTAAAACATCTATACAAAGACTTTTATGGAATCTCTATGGAAAAAAAGAATGGGAAAAATACTTCTGGAATCAAGAAGGCTGAAAAAGGGGGAGGGGACTGTTGCGCTTTATAGCAAACTTCTCCTCACACAGTTTGAGGTAACATTCATGCGTGTAGCATAAACAATGAAGAGAAGTTACGCACCAAAGTTTAGTATGTAGGGTTAAGGGTTTTGAAAAATCCCTAGAACCAAGTAAGTGCAATAGTAATAGTGAAAAATGTATTTCTCACCTGTCCATCATTAAGGGGGCCTGAGGTCTTCCTTTCCACTCTTAAATGAGTGTTCCTCTCCAATGCGTTCTCAACCAAACAGAGATTCAACCTGGAGTTTGACAGCTTATCAAGAATCCATTAGTTCTCCGTGTTGCGCTATTTGTGGATGGTAGACAATGTTGAGCACCCCTCTTCTAGTGCATCCGCACCAGATAGAAGCGTTTCCTCAGCCGTGAGCGGATATCTTAATCCCCACACCTGAGCACTCACAACTGCCTACGCTTTGTCTCTCCACTCTGATCTCTCTCTCTTTCATTGTCATTCTCCCCCCCCTCTCTCTCTCTCTCACTTTGACTATTTCTTTTTTAGTTTCTTCCCTTCATGTCTTGGTTTGTCGTCTTCTAGCTGATTACACTGTCCAGGAGAAGATGTTCAAGCTCAAGATGAGAATGCAAAAGAAGTGAGAATAGCCTATAGAACATACAGACCCAGAAGACACAGACAGGAACAACATCCTATACAGACTTTCTGCTGATTATGTCTACTTTTCAATCCCCGCACCAATCTTGCTCTCTCTGTCTCTCTCTCTCTCTCTCTCTCTCTCTCTCTCTCTCTCTCTCTCTCTCTCTCTCGCTCTCTCTCGCTCTCTCCATCTGTAACATACTTCACACTCCTCCAAGGATCTATTTTCAACACCATGGGCAACATTAAAGTTGGACCCAGTGCTCTGGCACCTCTGCACTCACTATTTCCATGCTGTGCCAGAAAATCAGACAGCGATAGAAGCAAACTAAATTACATCAGCATACAGGTCCAATGTTCTCTTAGAGGGCTGTACAATGCAGGCAGAGTATACATGCAATGCCACATGGGAAATATCTGCTGTGCACCATCGTGGTGATCTGCTACAGAGATGCATATAAGGCTGAGACGATCAGGTACATATATCAAGGGAAGACATTTAACCATGCTGAAGATGATACAGGAAGACAAGCAAATGAGGAAGAGGTTGGCACACAAGTTCTGGAGGCCCTCAGGTTCATAGCAGACCAAAAATTAGGTCTGATTTTACTATTTTATCAAGAAAACCTTTTCAAGCAAACATTTGATCTGCTGGTAATTATTATAGCTGTGGCCTTTTGGTCAGTGGCCATTGAGCTGTGGTGCTCATGTGGATGATGTGAGTTTAAACTGAACTTACATGCAGTAGGTGTCTATTTTTCCATATTTATGGTAATTTTCTGAAAAGGATCCAAAAATCACATATCTAAAGTATCTATAAGTTTACTCTAATAATAGGGCTATAGAAAGACAATAGAGTGCAATAGGCTGGTTCTGGAAATAAAAATCACATTAATTTTTTTCCATAGGGGAACTTATTATTAACGATTAATTAAAAACCTTTAAAGACAGACCTGCCGTGAGCTCTGAGGTTGTTAATCGATGATATATATGGTATATGCTTCTACTGAAGCCATTGGTCTGCATTATTTCAACTTCATAAAAAAAAAAAAAAAAAAAAAAAAAAAAGTGTAATAGCAGAATTCCAGGTTAAGAACTACACTACCCATGGTGCTGAAGAGCAAAGATCCGCAAATCAGAGAATTGCAACATAAGAACTCAGTAGCAACCGCCCACTCCCATGACGCACTGTGAATGACAAAAAAAAGTCAGTCTCCCTATAAAATGTGGCGAGGGGACTGGTGGGCCCTTATTAACTGATTTTGGAAATGCAGGAAACAAAATATATTTATAAACACATATTATGATAAATATGTTAAAATCATTATAAATTCTAATACATAGACCTATATTAAAATATAAAAATGTTCAGATATTTCCCTTTATGGCAACTTGTGTATAAAGAAAAAAAAAACAATGCTAGGGGTAATTGATTTTTGTATTTTATTTTATTATAATTTTGTATTTTATTGTAACATTTTATGCCGTTGTGCATAAAAAAATAATAAATAAATAAATAAATAAAATTTGAACAATGACAGGAAAAAAAGTCCCCTGTAATCTTGTTCATCATATTTTTATGTAAATCTGAATATATATGCATTACCACAGCGTTAAAAAAAAATTAAAAGAGTTAAATGTTGTATTTAATTAATTGTATGATTATAATTGCCCCAAGAATAAGCAAATTAGCTATCCAGGGGGTATCCTGTTTCATTCGGGGGAACTGAGACCCCCCTAGACTCCCCTAGACCCCCTGTAATTCGCACCATGGCCTTGGTATTACATGTCCAAAAAACTATAGTATTACAATGGTACCATGTCCATAATAAAACCATGGTACTTTTTGGTTAGTGAAGTTCCTTTGACAAAGATTTTATCATGCTATGTTCTGGACATAGGACATGTTTGGCCAAGACATGAGTAATGAGTAATACACTAGAGTCAGACCTACCCTACAGGCAAAAAGAGTGTAATTTCTTAGTGTAGTCAGGCTCTGGTCAGGGCAAAACTCTAAATTCAGCACTGAACTTCACAACTGTCCTTAAAATAACCTTCATTGTCCAAAACAAAAACTCCATCTCTCAGAATTTCCTTGGACATTCTGGGTGACGATGCTTCAATCATGCAACGAAAAGCCTGCAGCCCATATCACCCTGCAGCTGTGTTCTGGCAGTGCTTTGTGTCACAGGGGCTGTTTTCTAATTTCCCTGTCACTTTTTATATGTTCTGCTCCAATCCACAGTTGCTGAGCCGCCGCATTGAGATTCAACCCTAAACGCAGAGCATAAAAGGGGCAGGCCACATTGCGTTCCCACTTTCAAACCTGTATGCACAACGCTACTTGAATACCACACACCCCAGGGCTTTAAAAGAATTCACAACACAAATGTCTGTTACATATTGCTTCTAATTAGTCAGCATTCCATCCATATGGTGCAGATTAAAGGAGATTTGCTTCTATAACGAGAGTAAGAAAGGAAGAGAGGTAAGCTGTGAGAGGTTCAGGGACAGAATATACAGATCTGCTATATATATCAGCTCAATTGTGCTAATGAGTTTCATTAGCCAAAATAATTTGAATTGGGTCATGTTTTCACTGGATTCAGTGAAAAATCTGACTCAAAAAAGACAGAAGTTGTGTCTCTGTTTGAAAACTTGTACTGTGCACTAGAAGTACGTACTTCGGTGGTGATAGGGCAGTCCATTCTAGTGAGATTGTACAACGGTATTCGGACTATCCACCCTATCATAAAATTGCATCTTGATACCACAGACCCATGTGTTAAAGGAATATCCCGGGATCAATACAAGTTAAGCTCAATCGACAGAATTTGTGGCACAATGCTAATACCACAAAAATGAATTTCAACTCATCCCTCTTTTTCTTCAAAAAAAAAAAAAAAAAAAGCAAACATTGAGGTTACAGTGAGGCACTTACAATGTAAATTAATGGGGTACATTTTTGGAGGGTTTAAAGGCAGAAATGTGAAGCTTATTGTATATGTTTAAAAAAAATGTTTTATCCCCTTTTCTCCCAATTTGGAATGCCCATTTCCCACTACTTAGTAGGTCCTTGTGGTGGTGTGGTTACTCACCTCAATCTGGGTGGCAGAGGACAAGACTCAGTTGCCTCTGCTTCTGAGACCATCAATCCACACATCTTATCACATGGCTCATTGTGCATGCTACTCTCCATGATCCACGCACAACTTACCACACACCCCATTGAGAGTGAGAACCACTAATCATGACCACAAGGAGGTTACCCCATGTGACTCTACCTTCCCTAGCAACCGGGCCAATTTGGTTGCTTAGAAGACCTGGCTGGAGTCACTCAGCACACCCTGGATTCGAACTTGTGACTCCAGGGGTGGTAGTCAGCGTCAGTACTCACTGAGCTACCCAGACCCATGCTTATTGTATACGTTTATAAAACCACTTACATTAATTCTTTGATTAAAACGTGCATAAATTGTTTACATTGTCATTTTTTGGGAGTACAGGGTTTAAAGCGTTACATCGTCATGGCAAGTTGTAAGATTGGATTTAACAACACAGAAAAGGTCAGAAAGCAATTTTCTCACACTAAAATCATGTTAACATGCATATTGTTTATGTCTTGTGTCCATACTTTTAAAACAGTTACTATTTTAATGTTTACAGTTTGGCCCCATTTACTTCCATTGTATGTTCCACACTGTAACCCTGTGTGTGTGTGTGTGTGTGTGTGTGTGTGTGTGTGTGTGTGTGTGTGTGTTTTAAGAAAATGAGGGATAAGTCTAAATTAATTTTTGTAGTTATCAACATTATACCACAAATTATGTTAATTTATGTAAACTTTTAGTGAACCAAGAGTATTCCTTTAACAACTGTTAACATTTAGCAAAAACATTATCTTAAAAATGTTATTTTTAAATACCAGAAAAGCTCTTAATCTTTTGGAGAAAAGGCATGTGGTTTTGGACAAAATTATTGGTGATTTATTACTTTGCCCTCGAATGTGACATCATTTCCTGTCCATAAATGTGTCCAAAATAATTTTGCATGCTCAAAGCTGTAACCGCTGATGAATTTTAACCGCAGCTAATATAATTTGGAATAGGACTTTCTACTTAAAGGAACAAAACCAAGAAACCAAACTTTGGCCTTAAAAGCATCACTCAAATAAAAGCTTAACCAAAACTATTCCAGTCAGTTTGTGCATGTGTTTACAAAAGTTCAGAATTCGGACCAGATTTGAAAATCAATTACTAATTTATTAGCTTGCTGCACAACCCCTTTCCAAACTATGCTACGGTCTTTTGAAGTCAACATATCTGCTGCTAATGAAGCCATTAACATTAGTTAGATATTTGGAATACCTAATGAGCCAATATGAGTTAATTGACTGGGCTGAGAAGCATTTATTTTGGGGTCTAAAGTCAGCCCACCAAGATTAAACCAAGGGTTAATCAGAGCAGTCCCTTGAGAAAGTGAGGTTTTCCAGGCACAGTTTTTATAATTTTCTTGTAGCTCTTTCCTATGTACCCACACTGCAGTAGCACTTAAAAAAATAAACCAGTTAAATATGTCTAAATCATTGCAAAACAAGAAAATCTTTGCTTCTGAAGCAAGTGTGAGTTTGTTTGTCATTACTGTATGTGCTGTTCATTCTTGCATATCCTATATGATTTCAAGTTCTACTTATTTTTCACTCAACTAAAACACAAATAATCAGAGGACGCAAAGTGTGAGAGACAGTGTGTCCGTGTATTTGAGAATCTGGAGGCTGAATGATGATAGAGTATAACCAGAGGAATTGGACCCGTCTAAATCCCATGCAGTTCTGACCTGTGTGAGCTTTGCAGCGCTCAGAAGCTGTTTCTGCAGATAAGGTTCTCTCAGGCAGTCAGGCTCAGGAGATGTGACTGCTTCTTCACTGGATCATCAAACAAACCACAGACGCTGAGACCGCTCAAGCAAAAATAGAGTGCTTTGAGTTGGAATTCTGTTCAGTGAGTCAGCAATGGCAAAGCCAAAGAAATAGCAAGGTCAGTCATCTCATTGAACATATTCACCTCCTGTGCATATCAGGAATAGAATAGAATAGAATAGAATAGAACAGAATCTTCCCTCACTGAATAAACTTTACGAAATGTGAATAGGATTCGTATTGGAATTTTGATTTTCTTTTTTCATATTTTTATTTAATAATAATAATGATAATAACAATTATCAAATTAGTATTATTAGTAGTATTAGTATTAATAATAATAATAATGCAATTGATATCATTATTTTAATAATATTATTTACTAATTATATAATAATAATAATAATAATAATAATTAAATGCGCTTCTTACCAATCAGCAACTGTTGCCCTGCTGCCATTACTCTGACACGCGTTTGCTATTTTCCAATGACAGCCTATGGAAGTAATGTGCGTTTGAGTACTTTTAATCGGGATTTTATCAAAATAATCAAACAAATTTAAAACACGTTGTTACTGGGTCATTTGTAATAGTGAAACGAGTTACCTAGAGAGGATACACGCAGGGGTTTTCTTTCTTTCTTTTTTTTTTAGAATCTTTAAAAAAAAATCTGGAGAAGAGCATGTTATGGATTAAACTGTGTCAGCCCTCATTCCCAAATGAACATATAACATCTGCAACGACACCTACATTTGCTCCATGGTAAATGAAAGCTAATAACTGGATGTTAATTCATTTATGTATTGATTAAAGTCATAGTAAAAGCGATAGTAAATACAGTTCACAGCATCAACATGAGTGTGTTATCAGATGTTATAAACAGCTCTGTTTACTTACGCTAATGTTATTAGATGTGTAATCGCTATTAAATGAAGTTTTTCTCTTTTCAAGGTACTGTTATAATCATTTGCCTTGATTCTGATTCATAGTCTCTACAGTTTTAAATCAAATTACAGTGTAATTTAACAATTTCTTTTACAAAAAACTTAAGATAAACATGCATTACAATGTCACTTTTCATACCAGCCCACGTAAAAATGTTATCCATTCTGTTTATGAGAATATTTTTCCAAAAAACACGTCGTTCACTGCCATCTTCCTTTAATTCCAATGGGGAGTTCTGCAGAGCTTGTCAGAGTGAGCGACCATAACCAGCTGGGGTGGAGCTTAGTGAAGGGTCAATCATGATCCCATATTAATTCTGTTCACATTCCACATTTGACTAGGGTTCATTTATGGCCACATGTCCTTAATTATTATGAAACAAATTTAATGTGATATTTCCATAAATGCACTGTACATTCAGAGACAATTCCTCTGTATCAACTTGAGGTTGTTGAAGTGTGAAAGCCTATGGAATTAAATCACCCATTACATGGAATAAATGGTTTAAACCTGCAAACCTTTGGTTGACAGCCATAATCTTTAACCACCGGGTGACATCACCCCTATAGACACTTTCTGTTGAGCTGAAGAGTCTACTGGGTAATCTGGACAGTCTTTGGTCTATAAACCAAGTGATGCTGAGGTGAGCTAAATCTCATGAAGGCCAGTTCCATTACTGCTAATGCAGACTGGGAAACACAACATCACTGAACGCGCTGTTACCATAGTGACACTAATTAACAGCTGACAAAGTGACAGAGTGCTGGTCACACTGTGTGAATCAGCCGTTAAAGGACAAATGTAGGAATGCAACCGGATGGCTATGGATATCTGAACAGAACTATAAAGACCCACATTACTGTATAAGATGTGCAAAATATTCCTATCAATATTAGCAATATAAGCCCTTAAATAATTCACACGGAAAATTTTATTAAGTCATCATTTGCAAACCCTCATCCTGTTCCAAACCTAAAATGTTTTTTTTACTTTTGAGGAACACAAAAGGCAAAATGTCCGAGACTGATAGCCTCAGTCACCATTCACATTCATTGCATCTTTTATCCATTTAAAGAATGTGAAAGGTGACTGAGGCTATCAGTCCCTAACATTCTGTCTAAGATCTCCCTTTGTGTTCCACTTAAGAAGTGCTAATTCACATGCTGAATTAAAACGGCACAGCGGGCCATATGGAAGCTGTTCTTCCAAAATAATGTTTTCACAGTGGAAAAAGCCTTTCAGTGCTGTGGTTTCTTATCTAAAGCTTTGGCTGTCTCTGTTTTGTATCACAGTCTCCATTGCTATCCGTCTGATATTTTATCCATTACTGTATTAACAATCATTCATGCTGTTGTTTAAAGAGGGCTTCTGCAAGAATGGTTGCTCTATACATACTAGATTTGCTTGGATTATCTCGATTCTTCATGCAGCCTAAATCAATTGAGGCTCCTTAAGGAGGTTCTTGTACTGTAAGGTGATCTTAAAAGGATTCAGAAGCCCTTTATCCTGCGAAGGGAGGTCCATGTCCTTCATTCAAGAACACATAAGATCTATTTCTAGATCTATCCTGACCCGATCAGGTGTTGCTGTCCCAGGTGAGCTGGCACAGAAACAGGTCTCTCTTGTGCAGATGGCCGGTTGACATGTCAGCAATTCCTGTACATGCTCTTCAATCTCTCTCTCTCTCTCTCTCTCTCTATCTATCTATCTATCTATCTATCTATCTATCTATCTATCCATCTATCTATCTACACTTGCAAATATTTTAATATAACTGTGACAGAAATCCAGTTAGACAGCAATGACAGAGAGTAATAAGTGTTGCCTGTTTAAATTTCCCCTCAGAACAGCCTTAGATTTATATTCAGCACACTTTCTTTCACTGTTCATTTTTAATCCTTTGTTTCCTTTCTATTATCTCCTGAAGCCAACCAGTCTTGATCAGAACCAGATTTTCAATTTTCTTGTTCTGTAGTTGGATCTTTCCACTGTTTTTCAGATGGTGTGTGTGCATGTACTGTATGTGTATACAAATGTGAACGGGTGAAGTTGGAGTGTTGGGTATTTACCGTAGCGATGAGATAATGCGAGCAGCTATGCATAACCGCTGCAAATGTCTGTGTCATTAACTCTCCTGCACCTCTACCTTTGGGGAGCTAAAGTGCCACCCCCTTAACCTACACCTCCCAACGTCCCACCTCTTCACCATTTTATTTTACCATGGCCATTAAAATGAGCAGGGTCGCCTTAAAAAACTTCACATCAGCACTGAATCCTCTATCGCAGAACCAACCCCCTTCCTCTGGAGCCTTCTCTCCCCCCTCATGCTCAAACGATCGATTGAGCTTCCCAACAACCAGGACTGTAGGGCGTCAGGCAAGTGAGAGGTTTCATTAGTAAGACTTGAGCCAGATTTATGGGATGACTGTCTTTGCAGACATTTGGTCTGCAGAGCAGTGGTTGGCATGTATATTCAGTATATTTTATATATATACTGTATGTGTGTGTGTGAATGTTTTACACTGACGCTTTATTCTAAATTAGCCTGTCCTCGTTATTTTCACCCTGTGCAACATTACTGATGTATTCTGTTATTTGATATTATCAGTTGTGTTTGCTAAGGCAAGCATCACTATTGCTATCACTCATACATAGAGCCCTAAGTATTATATTTTGCTGTGCAAGTCCTGCACCATTTGTTATATGGTCATGAATGATACCACAAATCTTGTGACATATTGAGGACTGGTGATCGGACTGCGAAGCAGATGAGAAAACAGGCGAAAAATTGGATGCACTTAAATTGAAGGATGGTCCTAAGCCATACAGTATCTAGAGACCAGAATATCATAGAGACTTGTTGTCACGGTCCTGTCACTCTGTCAGTCTGGGTTTTTGTGTGACAGAACCGTGACATCATGGTCCCATGTCTGTCTTGTGTTTCGTTGTCTGTCTTTGTGTGAGGGCACAGTTTTGGTTTTTATTTCCCTGCCGTGCGCTCTTCGGTTGGTCTCGTGTCTCATGTCCGGAGAATGTTGTCTGGATCCTGACTTCCCTGTCTGGTTCGGTTTTGGTGTCAGGATCCGGAAACTCATGTTCCATCTCTTGTCTTGTATTGGCGTGAGTGCATTGCGCTTATGTCACTTGGCGGGATGCACTCACATCAATAATTGGTGTCTGTATCTCATGACTGTGGGCGCGTTGCACTCGCTTTGCACTGCGCGCCCGGGTCACGAGTTGTCTTCACGTTGTGCTGAGGTTCGGTCACTTCGGTCTGAGGTGTCAGGTTTGTGTGTGGCCGATCTCTCGCACAGGTGTCCTGTCTCGTTTTGTCGCCTGTTGCATGCATCGCGTGCCGTTTGCCTCGTGATGAACGCTCAGGCTTTGTTTAGTGTGGGAATGCATGTAATCGCTTTGTTTGGCATTGCTACACATTCTCTCATCTTGTTTGTCAGTTGGCATGACCGTATATTGCCTTATTGTCTTGGCGATGTGTGCTCATGCCATTCGGGTGTTTGTTGTCTTGTGAGAGCATGTGGCTTTGTTTTGGTTCTGTTTTGTCTCGTGTCTCTGTCTCTTGTGTCATACCCCGCCTCCTTGTTTGCCCATTATTAGTTCATTTGTTACACCTGCCTGCCTGTTACCCCGTTTGACTTCTTTCCCTATTTTAGTCTCCTGGTGTGTGCTGTTCAGTACCAGTTCGTTTTGTTTGTTGGTCCCGTTTATGTCTGTCCTGTTATTTCTCCCATCCCTGTTCGGTCCAATCGGTCCTGTGTATAGTTACGTTCTGCTCAAGCCTGGATTAAATGATTCCCCAATGGAGTAGTTTATGTTTGTTTTTCCCTTTTTGTATTAATAAATTCCCCTTTGTGTTAACTCTGCGTTTGGGTCCTGAGCCATCTCTGCAATCTCTGACACTTGTAGACTCGTATGACTTAAAACATTAAATAAACACCTAGCAACCACCCAGAACACCCTACCAACCACATAGCAGCACAATGAAAACCACAAAGACCACCATGGCAACCATTCACAATACTCTAGCATCGTGGCAGTGAGTTTTAGAAAATTCTAAAATTTTGTTATTGGCTGAAATCACACAGAACTAAACCAAACTACCATGTTTGTGTTTGATCTCAAAGTCATTGTTATTTGAAGCTTGCGACTGGCATTTGTACAACAGACAAGTGAATACAATACGAGTTTGTGACAAATTATTTCTTTTCAAAACTGGGATTATATTCCTTGAAGAAGACAAGAAGTCTTGAGTTGCAAGCGATAGATTTTACCCCTTCCATATGTCTCACTCTCTGTCTTGCTCTCTCTACTTAAAATCTGCTTTAACTCATGATCCCATGCATTTAGCTGTGAGAGGATGTGGGTGATCCATTGAAGGGTGTCACAAAGCAGTGACAAGTGGACATCACAACTAGTAATGACACCGGCATAAATTATGAATACATGGAAGCGCCAGAGGCACATCATGATCTGTGATCCGTGCACCAGGGCTGCAACCCCTATAGACATTGATGTCCAACACAATATTCATGTTGCATTGATTCTGCCATGGAGGATAATTAGAGCATCGTCCCATGGTTTGTTAATAAGATTTGACTCCCCAGGCCAGCAGACAAGTCAGGACCTTTACAGTGAGTTAGAATCTACCAAGCTATGGCCAAATGACATGCTTAGCCACAGAGGTTAATGATATAACAGTGCCAGAGTCAACCATTGATAAGGGCCACAATAATTTCGATGATAATCACGGTAATTACTATCAGCATTATCACTCAGAGGCATGAAATAGACCTCTAGAGATCAGATGAAGCCTGAATTGAAGATAAGAGTCTCAAGATCATCTTCCAATTTGCTGAGCTAATTAAATGTAAATTTTGTGCAAGTATGCTAACAACTCCCACAATTCCATAACACCAGGAAGTCATCGTGGTCATAGAAGTCTTTAATTTCTTTTTAACTTGACAAAACTCCTAAAAACTAAGCACTCCTGTACAAGACACTGAAAAAAGTACAAGGCACGGCACAACAAAGTTATCCATTTAGCACGTTTACATAGGAAAACAATTGAAAAATGCCGCAGATTAAAGCAAAAACACATTTGGTGTGAATGGCCCCAAAGTCGCTCTGTATAAAACACATAAATTCACTCAATAAATTCACTAAATGCAAAGAAATTCATCAAGCCGATGTGACAGAAGAAGTGCTAGCAGCAGCAGCTAGCAGCATTAGCAACAGTAACAAAGGGGGCGGGCTTAGCCAAGAATCAGTTCCATACCCCATCCACAATATCATACTCAAAAGTATATAAAAACTGATAAATTTCTAACAGTTCATTGTTTCAATGAGTATATTGCTCTCTAAAATGACAAAATGACAGAAAAACTCATATAACTCAAAAAAGATTTCAGATATACACTATATATATATATATATATATATATATATATATATATATATATATATATATATATACAGCCAAGTGGAGAAATTTAATGTAATGTAACTCTAGTCATCTACTGGACGTGGCTTGAGTTTTACTACAATGGAGTTTTGCGACACCTGCTTTCCGGCACTCTCTCCTGTTGAAGACATGAGAGCAGACGTTGTAGAGGAGAGCTTCTGGTTTTGTTCATCGGTTGATAATTCTTTGGGTAAACATGAAATTCTACACAATGTTGTTAAATTGCATTAAAATGTGTTCACAAGAGTCATATGTTAAAATTGAGTGTTTGTTATGGATTATTTTTTGAAGGATGCATATGGATTGCATGTGTGGAGTTTGAACACGTTGCTGTACATGCAAGAACTGGGTATGTAAATTAAGAATTAATCATATCTTATTTAATGATTTACAGCCCAGAGTGTTTTCCAATTAAGTTTTCAAATTTTATTGTTTTAAACTGTTGTACATGTCCTTAAAGCCTGGTTAGAAATGCATAACATACTGTGAGTTTTTAAGCATGTGTTAAATGCATAAGATGCTTTGAGGGGTTTGAGCAAGTATTTAAATGCATAAAATGCTGTGAATGATATAAGCATGTATTAAGGTGATGTATGCTGAAGCATATGGGTAGGCTAATGCCCTGTTTTCTTTAGACATTAGCTTCTACCATATTTTGTTTTACCTTATTTCAGTTTTTGTATTTTCTTTCTATCTTTTATATATATATATATATATATATATATATATATATATATATATATATATATATATATATATATATATATATATATATATATATATATATATATATATACACTGTATATACTGTATATATGGCCCCATCAACCACTGTTTTTCTCTTTTCTCAAAAAGCTGTCAGAATAACCCCCCACCCCCCCCCATATATATATATTAGAATAGGTTTTGTGTGTGTGTTGTTGTTTTGTAGGAATATGGTACACATTGCAAAAGAGGAAGAGAATGTGTGTCACGCTGTCTGAAAATAAGGCATGTAAATTACAGATGTACAGTTCAGTTTGACAGCACTGCCACATCTTTAACTGAACTCTTCCGAATGGTCAGGTCATGACACCTGTCCCATTAACCACAGCACTCTCTCACAGCATGCTACGATGTCTGTAAATTGTCAGGTGCGAGCGCGGAGCGAGGACAGGGGAAAGAGCACAGGGGGTGTGACACGGTCCTGTTTCAAACAAAGAGAAAAATGTATGCCAGGTGTACATACACACTTTGGCAGGATAGTCTTTACCTTTCAAACAACAGGCCAAGACACATATATACACCAAAAATGGGCTGCCCTTCATGTAAACCCTCACCGTTCTCTCAAATTTACAGCCGTTCTCTCGGTTTTTACTGCCGAAGGATGGCTGACATTTTCTGTTACATGAGGGCATGAAGATTATAAATCACATGGCACATTCTCTCTTGCTCTTCTCCATGCTTTGAAAGAGGCAAACATGCAGCAGACACATATGGGAAAATGCAGAATCAATAGAAACACAAGCAGCGTGGGAGTTTGATAGGAATTTCATTAAATATGTTATGTAGCTCTTAGTGTTGGGCGATTTTCTCCATAGTCAGATCGTCCTATCAGCCAGTGAGATCGCCAATACACGATATTATCACACGGGGGGCGGGCAATAGTTTACTTATTTGCTCATTTATTTGCTCATTTATTTACTTATTTATCTACTTATTTATTTACTTGTTTATTTACTCATTATTGAATTATTTACTTTTATTATCACGGGAAATGACGCGCGGAAAATGAGAATCGTTGTCCATCATTTTGCGAGCAAAGATGGAGCTGGTGATAAAGAAAAATGTCAAGTTGCCTATTTGGCAATATTTCAGTTTTAAACCAGATGCAAAAGTCGAGCCCGTGGATATCACATATTATATTTCGGAGGATTGGAAACTGGAGGCAAAATGTCTCGAAACAACATTCATCGCGGAAAACCACACTGCAGAGATACTGGCTGAGGGGCTGACAGAGGTCACGCACGATCGGGATATAGAAGAGAGTAAAATTTCATGCCTCACTATTGACAACGGGGCCAATATTGTTGCGGCCATACGAGGGCTCAAACGGCCATGGCTAAACTGCTTTGGCCATAACTTGAATGTGGCAGTTAATTATTCACTACAGAAGGAGAAAGCAAAAACTGATTGAGCTTTTGGCATCTGTCGCTACATTAACGGCGCATTCTCTCACAGCTGGCAGAGATGACGAGGGCTCTACTAGGCGCAGGAACAGCTGAATCTACCTCAACATATGCTGATAACGGTATATCAACTATCTTAATTTATTGGCTTAATATTTCTCTTGAGGCCCATACATTAATGTTAGTGGGTGGAAAAATGAGAAGAATCAATGTCAGTCATAGACTAGTTTACATAGACTGTGCAATAGCACAGCCCACAACTGCAAAGCACTACAAAGGGTGGTGCGAACTGCCAGACACATCATCGGAGGTGAGCTTCCCTCCCTCCAGGACATATATACCAGGCGGTGTGTGAAAAAAGCTCGGAGGATCATCAGAGACTCCAGCCACCCGAGCCATGGGCTGTTCTCACTGCTACCATCAGGCAGGCGGTATCGCAGCATCAGGACCCGCACCAGCCGACTCCATGATAGCTTCTTCCCCCAAGAAATCAGACTTTTGAACTCTTGATCTCCCACGATCAAAATACATCAGCACTGCACTTTATTACTCTTACTCTTATATCTCACACCGGACTGTCATAAATTATATTATAATTATATTATATTCTCTCTTAACGACTTACTATCAACCGACAGCCTGAATGTCATACAGTACAATACTCTACATTATATATATATACTACTATATATACTTTTATTTCTATTTTTATTGAATAATGTGTATCTGTATTGTGTGTATTGTATACTGTACAGTGTATGTTATTATTTGTATATTGTGTTGTGTGTAATTATGTGTATATTAGACTTTAAATTGTGCTGTGTTAATTTGATGTTATTGTAAATTGGTATATGTCTCATCACTGTCACGACTGCTATGTTGATCGGAACTGCACCCAAGAATTTCACACACCATTGCACTTGTGTATATGGCTGTGTGACAATAAAAGTGATTTTATTTTTATTTGATTTTGACTAGAAATAGCCCATCCTTAATAGTACGCTAATTAAATAATGACAATATTACTATGGCTCAAACAACGACTGTATAAGAATAATGTGTCTCTTTTATAACAAGCACTCTTGACATAATTTGTGAATATAGGTCTATCACCTTGTAATTCAATTTTGATGTGGGATGTAGTTTTGTAGTCTGTTTTTAAAACATTTTCAATGAGGAGTAGTCCTCATTTTTATAATCCTCACACGCGCATGTCGGTGTCGCAAGTGTTGGTTATATGCAGTGATGTGAAACTATGGCAGGGCAAATTAATTGTAATATTAATTTTATATGAATAATAGCCTAATAATAATAATAATAATAATAATAAATGTAATACATTAATGGGAAAATGAGCCAAATTTCGTCTTCATATCGTCAAAGGCATCAGCTTTTGGAGATATTTCTGACTATCGTCGATCCCTGATATCATCGTCTATCGGCACAACCCTAGTAGCTCTGAGCTGCAGTTGCAGTGTATAATTGTGCTTCAGGACCCAAATTTGACTGTGAACCTCAAGTGGAGACCCAACACAGTACTAAAAATGTTTATCAAAATAAAAATGTGAACAAAAATGTCCCAAAAGACCCTATGAAATCACTTGACAAGCACAGTTTCTTTGCTGTGTAAGCATAATTTAGGCTATTTAGTTATAATAACTATAAATGATTATCAGGGCTATCAATCGATGACATTTTTTTAAAATTAATTACATGACAGGCCAATTATTTAATCACAATTAATTGAATACATCATTATTTGCTGAGAAAGGCCCAAAATAAAGATAATTCATATAAATGATGCATAATAATTCAAATATTTATAATATGATATGTAGGGCCTATTATAAATATATATATTGTTATAACTCAATATATTGTTTTTTAATTCTCATATAATTTTATTATTATTATTATTATCCCCTTTTCTCCCAATTTGGAATGCCTAATTCCCACTACTCAGTAGGTCCACGTGGTGGCGTGGTTGCTCACCTCAATCCAGGTGGCGGAGGACTAGTCTCAGTTGCCTCCACTTCTGAGACAGTCAATCTGAACATCTTATCACGTGGCTCGCTGTGCATGACACCACGGAGACTCACAGC
Source organism: Myxocyprinus asiaticus (assembly GCF_019703515.2). Lineage (NCBI taxonomy): Eukaryota > Metazoa > Chordata > Actinopteri > Cypriniformes > Catostomidae > Myxocyprinus > Myxocyprinus asiaticus. The sequence continues at coordinate 6,585,862 of NC_059363.1, read as the reverse complement.
ATGTGGAGACTCATGCTACTCTCCACGATCCACGCACAAATTACCACGTGCCCCATTGAGAGCGAGAACCACTAATCACAACCACGAGGAGGTTACCCCATGTGACTCTACCCTCCCTAGCAACCGGGCCAATTTGGTTGCTTAGGAGACCTGGCTGGAGTCACTCAGCACACCCTGGATTCGAATTCACAACTCCAGGGGTGGTAGTCAGCGTCGATGCTCGCTGAGCTACCCAGGCCCCCTAATTCTCATATCATTGAACAAGCCTACTGTTCAGACACAGAGAAACAACAATAGTTAAAGTGCTCACAGACAGCACAGATTCACTAGCTTTTAACAAGCATGTCAATTCGCAGTGGGCCAACTTTACCTGGGTTATTTTTTAGGGCATTTTATAGAAGATAAAAACACTGTAATCTTTATTGTCGCGTGCGTTCCCGGAAAAAATACTGATATGCTCGTTTTGGACGTGATTAAAATCAATGCGAAGCTCTGGTAATCATTATATTGCCCCATATAAAACGAATCTAGTCCATATAGTGGTTTATGACATCACATATTATACATCACATAAATGTATATTAGGAAGGGGACGCAAATTGTTTTTTTTTGCTATTTGATTACCTAGACCTGTGCTATTATCATCTTTCCCTGCCAGGTTTTTGGCTTCAAGCACATGAGTAAACTTTTCTTATAGGCTGACAGACAGCAGCAGAGGTGGGAGGGGGTGATAATCAAGGGGAAAAATTTAGCACAGCAGAAAAAAACCCCAGCTGATACTGAGACTGCGGGAATGAACAATTCTCTCAATATTAGTCGCAAGTTTTTCAATACAGAAAAAGCACGAAGCACATCAATGATACTTTTCATAAAATATTAGGCTAAAGACTGAATATCGGGAAAAAGGCATCCTGACTGTCACTCCATCAGGATGCGGGACACGACTCGTGAAATCAGGACAGTCCCGATTTTATAATATTTTTCAGCATTTTTAGGATGCATTTTTCGCCCACTTGTTGCGCTTTCTCAGTGAGCGAATTGCTCAGGATGCACCTGAGCTCAATTTTGAGTGTCATGGCAAAGGCTGTGAATACTTATGTACATGTGATTTTTATTTTTTTTAATTTATTTTTTTTTTATAAATTTGCAAAGATTTCAAACAAACTTCTTTCACATTGTCATTATGGGGTATTGTTTGTAGAATTTTGAGGAAAATAATGAATTTAATCAATTTTGGAATAAGGTTGTAACATAACAAAATGTGGAAAAAGTGAAGCGCTGTGAATACTTTCCGGATGCAGTGTATGCATAATTACGTAAACTTTTTAACACATACTTTTTTTATATATAATAAATCGCACTAAATTAACGTTAAATTGACAGCCCTAATGATTATATGTTTAGTAACATTTTATTATTTGCATTCAACATTGTTTTTCCTTGCTGACCATTTTTGAGTTGGGACCCACCAGATTTAGTGCATTCACATGGTCTGGTTAATACGAGGTTAGTAAATCACACTGGAAGCCTCTTAACCTCTATGTGATCTAAACGCTATAGAAATATTTACAGTGTTTGAGCGATAGAACTACAGTAAGATCCCCTCATATGGATTAAGAGCATACCGAAGCAATAACAATTCATTTTACAGATGAGGCTAAATGTCATTCATCATAATTGTTTATCCCAAATGTAGAATTAAGGGCCAGAAATAGCAGTGAGGCCAAATGACTTCCTTCTACAGTAAATGTTTTGGGCCTCTTGACACTGTTCGATAACTGTGACTGAAACAGAAGTAAAACAGAACATTGGAAGAATGAACATTGGAGAGACTGGTGTTTTTTTCCAGTATAATAAGTTCTTATGAATACTAACTATAAATGCAATGTCGTATGATATGTGAGACAACACTCAGCTATTTAGCAGAATTACAATTATTCTTCCCAATATTCTTGCCAATCAACTGACTTTATCGAGATAACAAAAGTGATTTAAACTATCTCTCAGGAGACAGTAGGAATTATTCACTTTTCACCATTTTTGACACGAATGAAAATGAGGTTGTGAGAGATAGAGTACTATCTCTTCAATGTCACATACAGCACAAACCATATAAAGCTCCTAAATCTCATCTGATTGTTCTTGGAGAGATATTTTTTCAGTGTTTTGACAGCAGAAAGATCCAAAAACACTTTAAATTACAGTATAGCCCTTTGAAGAGACTTTAAGTCTATCCCAAACAGTCTCGTTGCCATTTCCATCAAAAATCAAAGATGCTGTGAATAGGGTGTATGCAGAGACAACTATAAGTACGTAATTCGTAGGCTGATTTCCACGAAAGATGTAAACACTCTCTGAGTCTCTGTGGCACTACTAAAACTGCTCTGTTTGTATTGAGCGGCTCGTCCAGCCCGACACAACAACAATGACTCAACCAGTGGCGTGAGTTTGGGGCGGGACTATCTGTTTGTTTGATCAACAGCAGATCGTGTAGGGTTCAAGTTTGGTGAACTTTAAAATGCAAATTTACAGCGATGACCAATAGGAAGCTGCTTGTTTTGGCAGTGACCTCTCTGTGGGCAATAATTCGTATATAGCTAGACAGAATTTCAGCGTGTGACCGTGCCTTTAAACAGCTTTCCTTTATCAAGGTATATCAACAAATGTAGATTTTTTTTTACCCATTACCCAAATTTGCTTGCATCTTACTGGCTTATCCAATGCGTGCAAGCATTGTGTGCATGCATGTTCATGTTCTGATGTCAAAAGCAGCAAAAAACCTGATGATTTCAAATTTTCTTGCTTTGTCGGATCTTTATATTTTTCGAATAAGCAAAGTGGTGTTCATGTAAATGCACTCAATGACATGTTTTCCATTTTTGCAGTGAACTAGTGTGCATGCACATTCACGATTAAAGATGCAAAGACCAGGCAATGTCTTTACTGATAAGGCAGCTTTCTTTCCTATGGTTGCCATGTTGAGCATTCTCAATTCATTTTATAAGTCGCCAGGCTCCTCCTTATACTGTCTCTGGAGGCACATACAGGTATTAAGCAGGGGGAAGGGCAGATAAAACTATGATGCCAACAACAGCTTGCAGCCTGTGATACAAATAAACTCATGAAATCCAGCTGCAGAGGAAGACCTGATTTACGAGAGTCTCTCACGAACACGAGAGGTTTGGAGTTTTCACATGAGCCATTCCTCTCCTGCTATCTTCCTCTGCCTCTTCACTCCTCTCCTCCTTGACTCTAGCTCCGATAACACCCTATGATCTATGGCCTAGCCCCCTCCCACGCCCACCCAGGCGACACAGACCAGAACACAAATCTTTTGATGGCAGGGAGGACGTCTTTCCCATAGAATGACATAATGTCCTTTTCAAAAGACCATACATACAATCATAACAGCGGCACCTGGATGTCAATGCTAGATCCACGGGGTCATGTAACATACTGTACATGATTCTTTATTAGAAGACAGTCCTGGGAAAAACAGTATGATGTACAGTCCAACCGGTGATCACAGCATCTCATATGACACCATTAAAGTGACAGCACCTGCCAGAACCTCTGCATTTGTACTATAGGAGTTTGCATGTGTGGGAAATGTCTTGTTGACAGCAGACAGCTGTGATGAGGAGTGTGAGTGAAGGAGTGAACAAAGAGGACAGTCTCGCTGCTTGACCCCAAGTCTCTCTACACCACTTTACATGACCATCAGTGACAGAGTTTGTATGCTGGCTGCAGATGGGAGACTTTTTCAAAGATAGCCACCATAAGGAAAGAAGAGAGCTGATTAGATGCAGATATTCAGACTAGTGGGCGATATTCTACAAAAGGGCAGTTTGCTCAAGGTAAACTGCCTGTGAAGTCAATAGCTCAGTTTGGAATGGCATACTACCATACTACCATCCTACCTTTACTATTTCTTCAAACAAGCATGCCCGAAACACTTGCACACATTGAATAAGCTGGTAAGAATGCCAGAAAAGGCGTTTACATGCAACACAAAATCAGGGTAATGAGCAAAAATCTACCTGTTTTAACTGGTTTACGCTTAAAGGAATATTGTGGGTTCTATACAAGCTAAGCTCAATCGTTAGCATTTGTGGCATAATATTGATTACCACAAAAATCAATTTTGACTTGCACCTTCTTTTCTTTAAAAAAAAGCTAAAAATCTGGGTTACAGTGAGGCACTTACAACTGAAGTGAATGGGGGCCAATTTTTGAACGTTAAATTCTAAATTTTTCAAAAAATAGCCCCAACATGATTAACATGATTTAGTGTGATAAAGTCACTTACTAACCTTTTCTGTGTAAAGTTAGACCCAATTTTACAACTTCATTGCCATTGCCAAATAATACATTAGTTTTAACAGAAGAATTGTTGTAAGTGCTTTTATAAAATTATAAGCTTTACATTTCTGCATTTAAACCCTCCAAAAATGGGCCCCATTCACTTCCATTGTAAGTCCCTTGATTTTTGCTTTTTTTAGAGAAAATAAGGAAGAAGTCCAAATTAATTTTTGAAGTAATTAACATTATGCCACAAATGCTGTCGATTGAGCTTAACTTGTATTGAATCCGGTATATAACTTTAAATTATTGGGTAAATTACCTTATGCTGAGAAAGGAAAACCATTGAACCATCCATTTCCTTATTTGTGACTAATTATTTTACTAGATTGCTAAACGGTTTTGTTTTACACCTTAGTCCACAATCGGACTGCACATGCAAAATCACCATATATTTTAACGAAATAACTGAAAGCGCCCTGCTGAAATAACCATGCAACAGTGAGGTCATCTGACATCATACACAAAACCTTACCTGGCAAAGAAGGATGCCGCGGCAGAGGTGCCACTGGAGGGCGCTGTGGGGACTGGGGCAGGAGGAGGAGCAACAGGGCTGCTGTATGCAGACGGGCGGTCGGCATTGTAGCAGTTGAGCGCAGCCTCGTTTAAACCCTCTCTGTTGCCCTCTGACACCATCTGTGAGATCTGCACGCAAATAAACACAAGCATTAAAGACAACATGCAAATTACGGACAACACAAACAGGGTTTGAAATTTAAACCCTTCAATCCACCAAATGCAGGTACAAATCAATACTGATAAACTCACTAGCCAACACGGTAGGTTCTGATTCATAGGTTCATAGGCCATCTCTATAAGACAGACATTGGTGATTGAAACCTTTCAAAACAAATTCTGGGGAAGTTCATTTTGGACTAATCTGCGCAGATTTAGTGCAAACACTCAACTTGTGAGCCTTGTAAATATCAACCAATTCGTGCAACATTTGTGTGATAATGTTAAGTGATAGACCCTTCAAATATAGTTATGTCGAGATACTATCCTTAAGCAACCAACCAAAAAAATTTGAACATTTCTATATGCATTTTTTGAGAACAACTGAAGGGAAGATAGGAGAAAAATTCAAAGTTATGAGAGGAGGATAAAAAAGGAAGGGCATGGAAAACTATTTTTTAACTATATGAAAAAAATTTTTAATTATATAAGTCTACTTCTACTCTAGCTTCTGTTCCATTCTAGCTTACTCTTAAAACTTGCAGTACTGCAAATATTATTGGCTCTTGTAACATCACTTCACAAGACATCACTTCACAAGAGTTCATGACATAAGAAACGATGTCAGATTTTTGAATGAATCGTTCTTTTAAGTTGGATCTTTTCAATGAATTGGCTCACAGTTCACATAAATTGTTCACAAGTCAGAATGATTCAGTTCTCGAATTTGACTCGTTGATTTAGTCGCAGCAGTTAACATTGTAAGATTTTGATAAGATTATCAGTGAAGAATAGTGACTTACATTTCAGCCAATTCCTCACACAAAGCTATGGAATGGTTTCAGAAGACTTATATATATATAACTCACGAGTCCTATGGACTCAATTTATGATGGTTTGTGAAGCTAGAAAGCTTCTGTTCCCATTCTTTTTTAATTTCATGGAAACAAAAGTGAAGTAGTTATCAAAAGTATTAAGACTGCGTTACTTAAAGTAATCTAACATAATATGTTACAAATTATATTTTACAGCATGTATTCTGTAATATCTAGCGGAATACATTTTAAAAGTAACCCTTGTAACGCTGGATAATAGTCTGTTCTCAATGATAAATTGTAAATGTAATAAGAAAAATATTTAAATCTATGCTGTGACTAATAATCCTGTTCATTTCTGATATTTTTGTTTTGGCTAATAAATGTTTTTAATGGGTGGTAACTTAAAAATGTTGCTGCCATATTTGCTGGTGAGTGAAAAAGTGAACTTCAAACACAACTAAACGGAAGCCAATGGCTCTATTAAAACATAAACAAACAAAATATAGTTTAGGTTATGTTCTGAATTTGGTAATTTATGGCCCCCATGGTTTCTATTTTCCAGGACATGCAGGGGAACGGGGTGAAAACATGTTCTACTGTATATGTCAAAACTTCTGTAGCATGTTAGTGGCAAGTAGACATCTCTGGCAAGCCTCCTGGGTCATGCAGTAGTGGTGAGTAAGTTTAGCACAGATTCTTCCAGCCGTTCAGATAAACAGCTCAGCTTAGATATGAGTCATGAGAAACAGCCCTGATAATTGCGCTGCAAAGGGCCCGTGGCACAGCTTGCTTTCTTAAACAAGCATCTAACCAGACCCACTCAAGGAGATTTGGACATAATCCGGACACCCTCCCCTGACCCAGCTCTGTAAATAGACAGCAAGGGCACCCCTGTTGCTGTGGGTGCGGGTCTTTCGTTCCGCCCCAAATAAGGACACACGTGAGTCCCTCTGGAAGATGAGCTCTGCTGTACAGTCATACAAGCAGCACTCTCTGTATTTACCAAGAATGCCTTAGAAGTGTAGACAAGTATCACCCAGATAAATTTGGAAGGACAGTAAGAAAATCCAGACCTGTGTATCTGAGTGTGTATTTGTGGGTGCACTGGTACAGTAATATGCTCACAAGAGCTGAAGAATGATTGTGTGTCTGAAATCTAGATGTGTCCATCTAGATTACTGTTTAAGTCAAAATGAAATAACATTTGCAATATTCGCAAATGTTACTTCTGTTATGTAACATTTCCAGTGCTGGGTAGATTACTTCTGAAATTACATGACAAAAATTGTAGTCAGTAACGTAATGTCTTGTCTTACATTTTTATGGTAATCTAATCTGATTGCTTTTGGGTTACTTTTAGATTACTTCTGACCTAATTCTTGTGTATTTGATGTCACATGCATTTAAGTAGGATAAGCTTGTGCCATTTTGAAATAATGTTAAATAATACTTAAATGCTTGTAAGAAAACTCATTTAATGGATCAAAACATTAGAATTGATATGATTGTGTGTGTGTGTGTGTGTGTGTGTGTGTTTTGTTTTATTTTTTTTTACTCTATAATTGTCTTATTCTGAGTGAAATTAAAAAGGCACTTAATGTTCTTACTCTTGCGATTTTGGCATTACAAACGGCATCCAGGTGTGTTAACATGTCAGACCAGTTATATTTGCAGTTATATAAATGTTAATTATCAGGCCATGATTATTAGTGATTCCATTTGAACTCATAAAAAGTATATTGACATTTCAATAAAAGGGTAATATTAACTAGGAGGCAATTTATGCACTACATTAAGGCCCATCCAATAAATATAAGGTCAATTAAACCAATAATAATAATTAAAAAAAATACTCATTCATCATTAGGGACTTTTTTGGAAATCTTCTTACTGCAAGTGATTGTGTTACATCAGGCAGCATTTTTATTTTCAGTCAGGACATGGAAAAATAAAATGTAACTGGAAACTATGTGCACTGATGTATATTGAAATAACCTGATATTTAAGTATTTAAACACTGACACCTTTTTTGTGCAAGTATGGTATGTGTCTATGTATGTGTGTCTAATGTTTGCCCATGCGTTCACAATGTAAACCCAAGTTTATCTTGTTTTTCTCACCAAATTAAAGACACATTGCCACATTGCATCTGCACACAGGCCAAACAAGGCCATCACTGACTAGACTAAGTCACTCACAGCCAAAGGCTCCTAGAGTCTTCACATGTGTTATTTCTGTCATATTACAGGTATGGTGGCAAAACTCACAGCCATCTTAAAATACACTCTGATAGCGCATGACTGACAGGTATATTTAGCAGTGTGTGAACGTATTACAGTTCCATGGTGCTGCATTGGTCTGGGCAGACATCCATGTGACCAAGCGCTGGATTTACAGTGGGTGTATTTGTACTTGACAACTGCAGAAGCTGCTGGAGTAAAACGTATGGAATGAGATAGAATGTGATCAGAGGAATGACCACAAACCATTAATAAACGCGATTATGAGCAGCTAATAATAAAGACTTATATAACAATGACTTTAAACTATATTATTAACAGCAAACAGAAGAATGGGTCATCCTATGTGGATTTGTACAGAAGACAATATGAGAAAGATTTTTTTAAAGTGTTTATCCCTTGTTAATTATTAAATTAGCCCATTTACACTGCTAAACCAAGATAAATCCATTCAACACACACACACACACACACACACACACACACATACACAAGCATCTGACCTGATTTTTAAGAGAGTAATCGCTCATCTTGTGCTAGACCCATTAGGACAGGTAAACTAAAACATACAATAAATAAAATAAAACAAAAAACAATGTTACCTGTCTGTCACTCACTCAACGTTGTGTCGATGTCGAGGGACGAGCATACCAGTACAAGGTCCTCCCCTTCGGTCTGTCCCTGTGCCCTCGCATCTTTACCAAGGTCGCAGAGGCTGCCCTGACCCCGCTAAGGGAGAAGGGCATACGCATTCTCAATTATCTCAACGACTGGCTAATCCTAGCTCACTCGTGAGATCTATTGTGTGCACACAGGGATCTTGTGCTTCAGCACCTCGACCGACTTGGGCTTCTGGTCAACTGGGAGAAGAGCAAGCTGTCCCATGTGCAGAGCATCCCTTTTCTCGGTATGGAGTTGGACTCGGTCGCTCTCAGGGCACGTCTTATGACCGAACGTGCCCAGTCAGTGCTGACCTGCCTGAAGACCTTCAGGCAGAAGGTAGCGGCACCAGTGAAACAATTTCAGAGGCTCCTGGGGCATATGGCATCCTCAGCGGCGGTTCTCCCCCTCGGGTTGATGCATATGAGACCGCTTCAACACTGACTACAGATTCGAGTCCCGAGGTGGGCATGGTGCCACGGCACCCAGTGTGTAACCATCACGCCACAGTGCCGTCAGACTTTCAGCCCATGGTCAGACCTGGCTTGGCGGGAGATTGCTTAACAGCAAATTAAGAAAGGCACCGCCGGTAGCCTACTTGGGTAAGTGCCCTCTCCCCCCTTAACAGGACTAGGGAGACGCCTTACCTAACTTGCAGGAAGGTCACGACATGGTTGAGCACTCGCTGCTAGGCACGCAGCAGCTTACCCATGTCCACTCTTCCATGCCTCGTTACACGGTTCAGCGCCTGCGGCGTTTCCTATAGGAACCCCTAGTGTCACTACATTGACACAACGTCGAGTGAGTGGCAGACAGGGAACGTCTTGTTTACTGATGTAACCTCTGTTCCCTGATGGAGGGAACGAGACATTGTGTCCCTCCTGCCGCGGCGCTTAACCGGCCGCTGACATGGCCGGGCTCTCTATCGGATCCTCAGCATAAATCTGAATGAGTGATGCACGCCATCTCCTTTTATACCCATATGTCCGGGGCAGAGAGTGGCACGCAAATTCCACTCGCCAATTTTCATTGGCCTTTTCTATTTTAAGCAAAGGTGATTGGGGCTCTCAAGATCGAACCTCTAGTGTCACTACATCGACACAACGTCTCGTTCCCTCCACCAGGGAACAGAGTTTACATCAGTAACCAAGACGTTTTCCTTGCTCTTTTGATGTTAAAGAGTTAACATATATGCTATGCAGAAATATTCTAATGTTCACAACTCAGAGCTCCCTCCCCAGTCCACCCAGACCATTTATTGAAACTAAGCTGCAAAAAAGGGTGTACTGATGTCACAACAATGAGCTCATTAAAATATGACCGCCCACATTTAAACATCCATGCCTGTTTAATATTTAGCAATTTGTCCACCCGGATGAACAACAATAGCTGCTTTTCCACCATCTAGCCAAACGGTTCTTATTGCGAAACTGCGCCATTCCGTGCTGATCGAGGCTAGTTGGCATATTTATGGTTCTTTTTCAACTGTGGTGCTTGAATGTAAGTAACAAAAATGTCAGTTAATGATGGCATGAGAGGTAAACATTGGAGTGGGTGCACTATGGAGGATGATCGCATATTCCCAGTTTTGAGGACTGCTTTTCCCCCTGGTTTTTACTCTGCTAAGGCAAAGGAAAGACATTGCCCATGTCACAAAAAGGAAAGCAAAGAGAAAAAGGCAAGAGGTTTACCATCATTACTGAGGGGTTGTGCATGCCACCGGACACAAACACACAAAAAGGTAAAAGTTCCCAGACTTGATAAAAAGGACATTTATTCACAAAATATTATATGAAAAATATTATGAAATATGAGTTTTAATGAGCTAGCTAGCATAAACCCCCTCCCTGATGAAAAAGGCATGTGGAAAAATAATATGCTATTCTTTTTAAACCATTATCATAAAATCATGAGGATACACCAAATATACAAAAATCACCATAGCTAACTTTGCCAGCAACCTAGAATCAATTGAGTTACCTTGGCATTGACAAATTGACAATCGTAAGTTGCCAAACGTACTTGAGCCATTCAACCAGCACAGTTAAACACGATTAAGCTAACCGTGCCAAGAAATCCAGACCAAGAACCGTCTGTTATCATGCCATGCTGAACCACGCTCAAGTGGAAATGCTACTGGAACCGTTCTTCACCGTGCTCAGAACCATTCGGCCCGATGGTGGAAATGCACTTAATGTGAACTGCATTGGTAAGGTTAGCCAAGGTTACATATTTAGAAGTCTTAGATTTACAAATGAGACAAAATTCTACAGGGTTCCCACCCTTTTTGACCCCTGAATTTCTATGACTTTTCCATGACCTTTCCAGGCTACCTTTCCAGGATACAGATTTTTGAAAATTGTTTTGGTTTAGACTGATTTGTCAATTAATCATTTAGTACGTTCTTTGTAAATTGTTTCAACTAATACAATGAAAAGATTTGTTTCAATAGAATGATTTGATCACTAATTAGACATCACTACGGCTAGCAAGCAAGTTTTACTCTTCACAAGAGCAATATCTAGCTCAATACACATACAATAATATGTATCCACTGTAGAAATGTCCATGAATTTTCCAGGCCAATAGAACAATATTTTAAAATTCTCATGACCATGTTTTTCATGACCATGGATTCTAAGGTAGACAATGGTCACCTAAAAACGGCAATGTGGCCCCTTTTAAATTTGCCAATTTCAATTAATTTTCAATGAATGGTTGTTTTCCATAAAGCTAAACGGCAGTTCTATCCTCACGGTGACACTGTACAGCCCCAGTCCTACTCACAGCCAGTCAGATCATTTGGGAAATCATGGCTGATTTGCCATCTGTTGTGCAGGAATGAGAAGAAGGAGCATTAAATACCACCAGTGCCAACAGCACAGATTGCACCTCTCTGCCAATCCTCCCATCCAGCCATCCACTGCTATAATCTCTTCTTTTATTCTCCTCCTCCATAACTTACTTAATCTTTCTTCTCCGTTCTCTGCTCTTAGTACTGTATTCATAAAAATTGTATGTATATGTAATCCATCCATCTCTTTATCCTTTTTGTTCACTTTCTATCTAAAAAGTTGTGTTAGAAAGACCTGATTGCTGTTTACCTGTCTGCCCTTGACTTTGTCCTTCATTCTCATACTGCTGGTCCAAATTGCCTTGTAAAAACAAGATTAAAGTCTTAGCATTACTGTGTTATCAGCCAGATAAAGGTTATTCAAAGATCAAGAGATATCAGACATTATGACATCTGTCATCGGTCCAGGATCTCTAGATACAAGTAATGGGCAAAAAGACTCTTTTCTTATATATATACACTGGGGGCCAAAAGTTTGGAATAATGTACAGATCTTGCTGTTTCGGAAGGAAATTGGTACTTTAATTCACCAAAGTGGCATTCAATTGATCACAAAGTATGGTCAGAACATTCCTGAGGTAAAAAACTACGCCATCACTATTTGAAAAAAACAAAAACATTTTTGATCAAATCTAGACAGGCCCCATTTCCAGCAGCCATCACTCCAACACCTTATCCTTGAGTAATCATGCTAAATTGCAAATTTGGTACTAGAAAATTACTTGCCATTATATCAAACACAGTTGAAAGCTATTTGGTTAGTTAAATGAAGCTTAATATTGTCTTTGTGTTTGTTTTTGAGTTGCCACACTATGCTATAGACTGGCATGTTTTAAGGTCAATATAAGGTCAAAAATGGCAAAAAAGCTTTCTCTAGAAACTCGTTAGTCAATCTTTGTTTTGAGGAATGAAGGCTATACAATGCTTGAAATTGATTTCATACAAAGGTGTACACTACAGTCTTCAAAGACAAATGACAACTGGCTCTAACAAGGACAGAAAGAGGTATGGAAGTCCCAGATGTAAACAAGTGGATAAGTACATCAGAGTCTCTAGTTTGAGAAATAGATGCCTCACATGTCCTCAGCTGACAGCTTCATTGAATTCTACCCACTCAACACCAGTTTCATGTACAACAATATAGAGAAGACTCGGGTGTGCAGGTCTTATGAGAAGAAGTGCAAAGAAAAAGCCACTTTTGAAACAGAAAAACAAAAAGAATTGGTTAGAGTGAATAAAAGTACCAATTTATTCCATAAGAGCAAAACCTGTACATTGTTCCAAACTTCTGGCCCCCAGTGTGTGTGTATATATATAAGATATACAGTATATTACTCTAATGATATAGTTTGACTATATATTTTTCATTCCGTATTAATAAACTTGCAAAATTAGAAATGTCATGGTTACTTTCGTAACCTCCGTTCCCTGATGGAGGGAACAAGACATTGTGTCGATGTAGTGACACTAGGGGTCACTCTTGGGAGCCCCAAATACCTTTTGCTTTTTTGAAAAAAGGCCAATGGGAATTGGCGAGTGGAATTTGCATGGAAAAATGAAAAAGTTTACGAAAGTAACCATGACGTTCCCTATCTGTCACTCACTCGACGTTGTGTCGATGTAGTGACACTAGGGGTCCCTATACAAAACACCACAACTATCTGAACTGTGTTACGTGAACTGGTGGTGCGAGATGGGCAGACCGCTGTGTGCCTTGTAGCCAGCACACCAGGCCGTCACGTAACCTCCCCCAACGCTCTTATAAGCGTCGAATGGTCCTTCAGGAACATGTCGACTGCCCAACAATAGGGACAGGCTAGCCCAGCCGAGGCCTCTTTTCCTCTTTTTTCTCCCCAAAAAGAGTGGAATTTGTTAACCGACTGGGAGCCAAAAGTGTCTACGTCAGGGGATGTCCCTCCCAAGTGGAAGACACCGTGGAGACCACACCCTGCCCAAAAAGGGGGGGGGGGGTATTTTGAGTGGAATACGTCACATGGTCTTACCGAGTCTTGTTGTAAGTACACTATATTGCCAAAAGTATTCGCTCACCCATCCAAATAATTGAATTCAGGTGTTCCAATCACTTCCATGGCTACAGGTGTATAAAATGAAGCACCTAGGCATGCAGACTGCTTCTACAAACATTTGTGAAAGAATGGGCCGCTCTCAGGAGCTCAGTGAATTCCAGCGTGGTACTGTGATAGGATGCCACCTGTGCAACAAGTCCAGTCGTGAAATTTCCTCGCTACTAAATATTCCACAGTCAACTGTCAGTGGTATTATAACAAAGTGGAAGCGATTGGGAAAGACAGCAACTCAGCCACGAAGTGGTAGGCCACCTAAAATGACAGAGCGGGGTCAGCGGATGCTGAGGCGCATAATGCGCAGAGGTTGCCAACTTTCTGCAGAGTCAAATGCTACAGACCTCCAAAGTTCATGTGGCCTTCAGATTAGCTCAAAAACAGTGTGTAGAGAGCTTCATGGAATGGGTTTCCATGGCCGAGCAGCTGCATCCAAGCCATACATCACCAAGTGCAATGCAAAGCGTCGGATGCAGTGGTGTAAAGCATGCCGCCACTGGACTCTAGAGCAGTGGAGATGCGTTCTCTGGAGTGACGAATCACGCTTCTCCATCTGGCAATCTGACGGACGAGTCTGGGTTTGGCGATTGCCAGGAGAACGGTACTTGTCTGACTGCATTGTGCCAACTGTGAAGTTTGGTGGAGGGGGATTATGGTGTGGGGTTGTTTTTCAGGAGCTGGGCTTGGCCCCTTAGTTCCAGTGAAAGGAAATCTGAATGCTTCAGCATACCAAGAGATTTTGGACAATTCCATGCTCCCAACTTTGTGGGAACAGTTTGGGGATGGCCCCTTCCTGTTCCAACATGACTGCACACCAGTGCACAAAGCAAGGTCCATAAAGACATGGATGAGCGAGTTTGGTGTGGAAGAACTTGACTGGCCTGCACAGAGACCTGACCTCAACCCGACAGAGCACCTTTGGGATGAATTAGAGCGAAGACTGCGAGCCAGGCCTTCTCGTCCAACATCAGTGTCTGACCTCACAAATGCGCTTCTGGAAGAATGGTCAAAAATTCCCATAAACACACTCCTAAACCTTGTGGAAAGCCTTCTTAGAAGAGTTGAAGCTGTTATAGCTGCAAAGGGTGGGCCGACGTCATATTAAACCCTATGGATTAAGAATGGGATGTCACTTAAGTTCATATGCGTCTAAAGGCAGATGAGCGAATACTTTTGGCAATATAGTGTATGTCATGTGGAGAGGTCCCATGGTAGGTCCTACCCGAAGGGGGAGGAGTTTCTACAAGGCATGGCAACCGGGGGCAGAGGGGCCTCTGCCCAAGGAAGATGCAGTTTACTGACAGGGAAACAATTTTGAGGAAGATATCACATGGGGTCGCCTTCAGGGAACCAGCACATGTGGAGCACCTACCTCAGTACAGGGCCTCATTAGCGTACGTACTGGGCCGGCAGTGAGTTTCTCTGCAAGCTCAACTGCCAGAGGGCTAAGGAGGAAAGTCATCCAGGGATCACAGTCTGTGAACACAGCTGGGAGTCAAGAGAGCACGTCTTCAACCCGGAGATTGTAGAACCTTACAAAGGTGTTGGGTGCTGCCCAGCCCGCTGCTCTGCAGATGTCTGCCAAAGAGGCACCAATGGCCAGGGCCCAGGAGGCTGCCACACTCCTGGTAGAGTGGGCTCGGGGGTGGCACGTCATGAGCCTGATATGCCATCGCGATGGTGTCAATGACCCAGTGGGTGATCCTCTGTTTGGAGACAGCGCTTCCTTTCCACTGTCCACCAAAGCAGACAAAGAGCTGCTCGGAGCTTCTAAAGCTCTGCATGCGATCCAAATAGATGCGTAAAGCTCGCACCGGACACAGCAACACCAAGGCTGTGTCTGCCTCCTCCTGGGGCAGCGCTTGCAGGTTCACCACCTGATCCCTAAAAGGGGTCGTGGGAACCTTGGGCACATAGCCCGGTCGGGGTCTCAGGATCATGTGAGAGTAACCCGGACTGAACTCCAGGCAGGATTCGCTGACAGAGAACCCTTCAGATCCCCTACCCTCTTGATGGAAGTGAGCGCAGTCAGGAGGGCAGTCTTCAAAGAGAGTGCCTTAAGCTCAGCTGATTCCAAGGGCTCAAAGGGAGCTAGGGGACGAGGCATGGTCTGGAGGGATTCAACCTCCTAGTGCCTCTCAGGAACCTGATGATCAAGTCGTGCTTCCCCAAGTACTTACCATCTACTGCATCATGATGAGCCAAAAAAGTGGCTACATACACCTTCAAGGAGGAGGGGGACAGCCGCCCCTCTCAGGAGTCAAGACTGCCTTGACGGTTGATGTACACTACCAATACATGCTTGCCCTGCAGGGCATGCAGTACTGCCAACAACTCTAGGCAGCTGATGTGCCAACGCAGACAATGGCCAGTCCAGGAGCCGGCGGCTGTGTGCCCATTGCATACGGCACCCCAGTTTGTCTTGGAGGCGTCTGTTGTAACCACAATGCGCCTGGAGACCTGCTCTAGGGGAACCCCTGCCCGTAGAAATGAAAGGTCGGTACAAGGACTGAAGAGGCGGCAACAGATCGGCATGATGGCAATGCGATGTGTCCCGCGGCGCCATGCCCATTTTGGGACTCGAGTCTGAAGCCAGTGCTGGTATGGCCACTGCTGAGGATGCCATATGCCCCAGGAGCCTCTGAAAAGCCTCTCATCCCCGTAGTCCACCAGAACCAATCCCATGTGGGCGTGTTTGTGCCACAGCTGGGTGCACGGGGCGGGGGGTCCGCCGCTGGAGCGCCATACTTGCTAAAATGGGACGGTGGACGGTGGTTGTGATGACGACCGTGCGCACTGGACATGTGACCCAGGAGACGAGAAAACCATTCTTTTGTCAAGCCTTTGGGTGCCGCAGCCTCCTGGGCATGAGGCAACAAAAGATTTTCCTCCCGGCCCTCCACTGGGGGATGGAGTGGTCTTTCGACCAGCTCCAGAGAAGCGGGTCTCCTCGCCCCTTGGTCGCCCGTCTCGGGGGCACTTCGAAGCCTTCCTCGGGTTCTTAGTGGCCGGCCACGAGACGGGTGGCATCTGCTTCCTGTAGAGGGCTCCACGCCAGAGCCGGGACACGGGGGCGGGCTGCGGCAGAGCCGGTGTTGTTGCTGCAGGAGGACGCCCTTGGCGACAAGCAGACAGGGTGCGGGGTCTTAAGCCGCGCCGGGGCAGGATATGTTGTAAGGCCTCCGTCTACCACTTCACCACCAAGAACTGCTGGGCAAAGTCCTTGACGGTGTTGCCAAACAGGCCAACCTGGGAAATGGGGGCGTCAAGGAACTGTGCCTTGTCCGCCTCTCCCATCTCGACCAGGTTGAGCCAAAGGTGGCGCTACTGGACCACCAGGGTGGACATTGCCTGCTCGAGAAACCGTGCCATGACCTTCGTCGCCCGGAGAGTTAAAATCTGTAAGGTCCTGCTACATTCCAGTCCTGAAAGTTATCTGTATCATAGCAGTGTAACAAATGTTTAATTCTGAATATTGTGCCACAACCGTGGCATGTGCATTATTATTGATATGACTGCATCTACAGCCATGACTTTTGCAGAATTAATAGTGATGCAATTTTCCAATGTTAAAATACTCATATCCCAGCTTAATATGCAAAGAAAACTATAAGAAGGCAATTCGCAGAATCATTTCCTGAAAAAGTGTAAACACTGTGGCAGTGTGGTACTCTCAAACATTGTTTGTTTAAGCATCCCGACCAGTCCGAAACAGCAACTTTTGTGTCAACCAACGGTGTGAGTTTGGGGCAGGGCTATCTATTTGGCCGTCCAACGGTGAATGTGAAGTGTTCAGGAAACAGTCATTATTTTTTGCAGTTCTATTTGGTGACACTATTGGTGCAGAAATTACACCTTTAAGTTCAACCTATTAGTATCTAATATAGTGCTAATCAACTTGGATGATGACCATCTGATAAGTCTGCGAAGATAAACCTAATATGTTATAAAATTGCAAATACTTAGGAGAGGAATATTAATGTTGGGGAAAAATATAATTCTAATGATTTATTCAAACATATTAGAATGCCATGATCGCAATTATGGCAACTTCATCGCAGATGACGGATTGCCATGTACATCCCTGTGTGTGTGTGTGTGTGTGTGTGTGAAATCAATATCCAGTGCTTGTAATTTTGCAGATGCCTTATTTTGTGTGTTTCTAAAGCAAGCTAGGTTCCCCCATCTTACATGAGACCAGGACCAAGTCCAGGTGTGATGGATGAGGAAGGTAGAGACCATTTCTGGGAGTGGAAATTTCAAATATCAAATACCCAAGAGAAGAAAGGAGAAATGTAAAAAACGTTTTCCTTCCAACCCGTTCCCCAGTGGCCCCCTGCACACCCGCAAGGCAAGACTTCCTCATTCATCATAATTAAAGCAGGACACACTGCACTGCCTGGGTACTCCCTTCCTATTCCTCCCTGGATATGTTAATTACTGTTCCCCCTCCATCCCTTGCTTTTTCTCTTTTTTATCTGTCACAGTTCTGTCCCTTCAGATAGAAAGCATGTGGTTATGTTGAAAAAGGGGACAAAGTGCTGAAGGGGAACAGTTCATCGGAGACAAGCTTCAGAAAGAAATAAAATCATAGGATGTTCTAAAAAAAACGGACCAAACAAGAGAGATACATTGGAAACAGGACTTGTTCATTCAAGCCATAAACATGATCTACGCAAAGACACAGAGACACAAATGTGGCGGTAACAAACTTCAGCACTTAAAGGTGCTGTAAGCGATTTTAGCTGTTCTAACTTCCAAGAGACAAAGCCGTTGACATAGCCATGTCCCCTCTTTCCAAAACCGCAAATCGCATTGAGACCGACACCGATCAGAACAAAACAGTAGCAAAATAGTGCCCTCAACTGACAACTATTATGAATCTGAATATGGCATTAAGCCCTTCATGATCCACTTCAACTACAACACTATGAGAATGCACAAAATGATTGGCAGGCAAAAAGCATCAAAGACTGCAACCTCCGAAAATTACCAGGAAGTAATCGCGTTCACATGAATAATGGTGAGCGCGATTCGTAGATTGCATTTTTGCTCTAAAACTACATTTTCAATCCACTGATGGTTAACTTTAGGGTTGGGGTTTGGGTTAGTGGGTAGAGTTAATAAAATATGCATTTCTGTTGACTCTATTACATCATTTAAATTTATTTTTTTTTAAACATCTCGCTTTTAGCACCACACTGCAAACATTTCACCCCGAAACTGGAGCTCACATGTGCGTATGCGTTCAACAAAACTTCCAGCTTTGGTCACTGGAGGACAGTGATTCGGTTATTAGTAAACAAAAAAGTGAGAGTTCATGGCAAATGTGCTGAAATTTTGCCGCAAATTTGCCTATGATCATTTTCACATGCAAATGAGCTTTGCGACAAACTTGCAGAAAACTGTCCATTGTTGCCTAAGGTTTGCTGTGGGTTAACCACTACTGGTAAAGAGCTGCAAACTTCTGGCAAACATTTGCGGCGAATCACAAGCTCATTTGCATGTAAAAATAATGAGTGGCAAATTTGTGGCAAGTTTGCGGCTAGTTTGCCAGAACTCTAGATTTTTTGTAAGGGTTGTATTGAGCCAAGAGGTCAGTTTGTGATGCTTCGATCTTCTATTGGTCACATGACTCCATCATCTGAATCTGCAGGTCAGAATTCACCAAACTTGAACTTTGGTACACAGCGGATTGCAAAATTTCTTTGCATAAGCTTGCGTTTCTAGTCTCCCGCAATCCAATGTGTTTGAATGGAGCGCAAAGTGTAGTGTGACCGCACCTTAACAGTTTTATAAATTTGTACATTTTGGCCAACTTTAACTAACTTGTTAAAAAAGACCCTCTTCTATCTGTTGCTCCACCATGACAATAGTTGGACTCTAGGAGAAAATTTGAAAACTAGAGAAAATTGTTGAACAAGGTGGTAATTCCCGCTATAGTGCCCCTTGTGGCAGCACTAAGAATGCAACTTGCACTTGTGTTGCATTATAAATTGCGTTTTTTAGGTTGAGTCATTTCAGAATGCAACAACATGAGAAATGGCTTGTGTTCCTAGAAGTGTTTGTGTAACATGCTTGCATAGAGTATGTTAGAGAATAACACAGAATGTCAGTGCTTTTTAGAGTCAATGTCTGTATAAAAAGACAAAGCGAATAGATGAAGACAAATTGAACCTGATGATATATTTTTATTCTGTTTGTGTACAGTCTACAAAGTAAAAAGACTCTTTGAATAATTCAATTTAATGGCTTTTGACAGAGCAAATGAGACCCCCTTCACAGGCGTACAGATGTTCAATGCCCATAGCATTAACTCAAGCCAGGCTCCAAGAAAACAGTTTAACAAGGGGCTTCTTTCTAGAAATAATAAACACAGATTCAACAGTTAATATAAAACATATTAAAGACAGAAAATGCCTCATCATGCCTTTAAATGGCCTGAGGGGGGGGGGGGGGGCACATTCCTCCTCCAAAGAAATGGATGTGGTTTTAGAAAAGAGCCCTCTTTAAGGAGATTTTATAAAGGATAAGACAATGTCCAGATGGAATGTCAAGGCTCTGTGTGTGGCATCCAAACTGTTTTTATAAGAAGTCCTGCATCCAGGGTAATTGTCACTATCTGACCGGCTCTCCAACGCAAGTCTAACAGCTTCCTGTGCACAAAACCCAGCCCCTTGGGCATAGAAAGAGAGGGAGAGAGTGACAGAGATACAGACATCAGGTCACAGAGAAGAGCATAAAGAACAAGAGAGACCTGAGAAGCCAAATCCAGAGAGAATGTTAAAAGGAAGATGTAATCAGACTGTGGTGAAAGGTGTGGCCCATCTACAGAATGCATGACTGCCTGGTTCTACCATGGCTGTATCATCTGACACAATCAATATTTGACCCACCAAAACTTTGACCATAAGAATCCTCTGAAACTAAACTGCGGTAAGCAGAGTCTAATATTTAAACTTGCCCAGTGTCAAGAGTCTCCACCAAACTCATAGCATTAGTTGAGCCATTAATGGAACAGAATGCATGCGTCTCGAGTCGCATTTTTAAAAGTTTTTTGTTTTTATTTGACACAGCATCTTAAAAAATGGTGTTCCTGCCTGAGACACTGAAAAATAACAACAGTGAGATGCGGCACAACTATCAAAGACGTGCGTCTAGTGCATGTTTACATAAAACAAAGCAGATGGCATATTCTAGGGATGTACACGAGTGATCGACTTATCGAGTACTCATTTTGAACCAGCTAGTCGACTATTAAAAACAATACACAAATACCTCAAAATTGATTTTCCTTTGCGCATTTGCCTGCCGCAGGAAGTGCTGCAAATCATGCAATTACAGTTGAGTCCATTGGGGGCACTGTGGATATGTGTCGTTGAGGTGTTGGATGAAAGAAGGAGATATCATGGCATCTGTGCTTTCAAAACCAAGTATGGCAGTCCTTGTAATATTTTGATTTGGTTTCTGTTGGAGTCATGCAACATGAGGAGTCAATGGATGAGGATTTGCTTTTGTGGTGGAAGGAAAATGTGAAGCGGTACAAGAAACTCTGAAGCTTATCAGACCAGTATGTGTGTATGTGCATTAAATCTCTGAATACAGGCAGAACACTTTTTATAAAAAGCCAACTTTCACCACATGTTTTTCTGAATAATATCATGTGAAACTAGATAGGTACATTTCCTGAAGAAAATGTGAGTGGTGCTTGCCGTGGCAAAAGTTTTCACCACAATGTCCCACCAACTCCCCAAATTGAGAAAGGCCACCCCCAAGACTGTAGGATGTTCTGGTGCAGCGATATTGGTGTTGTTCCATGGTTGAGAGGGTGTTCCATGTGGTTGCTAGGCCATTGCCAGGGTAACAATAAATGGGATGCTTTCTATCTCGAGTAAAATGAGCCCGCCCTCATGTCTCTACGACAATCTGGTATAGAGATATGTGTTTTGATACTCGGATGCTAGGGTGACCCAATCTGGTTATTAGGCAGTTGCCAGGGTGATACTAACAAGGCTCCTTGCTAGCCTGAGTCAAATGAGCCAACCCAGAAGTCTCTACGATGTTCTGGTGCAGAGATATGTGTTTTGCTACTTGGTTGCTATGATGACCCCATCTGGTTGCTAGGCAGTTACCAGGGTAATACTCAAAAGTCTCCTTGCTAGCCTGAGTCAAATGAGCCAAACTGGAAGTCTCTACGATGTTCTGGTGCAAAAATATTTGTTTTGCTATTTGCTTGCTATGGTGAGCTCATTTGGTTGCTAGGCAATTACCAGGATGATACTGAAAAGGCTCCTTGCTAGCCTGAGTCAAATTAGCCAACCCGGAATTCTCTACAATGTTCTGGTGCAGAGATATGTGTTTTGCTACTCGGTTGCTAGGGTAACCCCATCTGGTTGCTAGGCAGTTACCAGGGTGATACTCAAAAGTCTCCTTGGTAGCCTCAGTCAAATGACACAACCCAGAAGTCTCAACGATGTTCTGGTGTGGAGATATATGTTTTGCTCCTTGGTTGCTAGGCAGTTACCAAGGTGATACTCAAAAGGCTAGTTGCTAGCCTCAGTCAAATAACCGAACCCGGAAGTTTCTATGATGTTCTGGTGCAGAGATATGTGTTTTGCTACTCGGTTGCTAGGGTAACCCCATCTGGTTGCTAGGCAGTTATAAGTGTGATACTCAAAAGGGTCCTTGCTATTCTGAGTCAAATTATCCAACCCAGATGTCTCTACAATATTATGGTGCAGAGATATGTGTTTTGCTACTTGGTTGCTAGGGTGAGCTCATTTGGTTGCTTGGCAGTTACCAGAGTAATCCTCAAAAGGCACCTTGCTAGCCTGAGTCAAATGAGTCTAAACCGTAAGTCTCTACAATGTTCTGGTCCAGAGATATGTCTTTTGATACTTGGTTGCTAGGATGAGCTCATTTGGTTGCTAGGCAGTTGCCAGGGTGATACTAACAAGGCTGCTTGCTAGCCTGAATCAAACGAGCCAACACTTGTTGCCAGGGTAACAATAAATGGGATGCTTTCTATCTTGAGTAAAATGAGCCCACCCTCATGTCTCTATGACATTCTGGTTGCTAGGCAGTTGCCAGTGTGATACTAACAAGGCTGCTTGCTAGCCTGAATCAAATGAGCCAACACTGAAACCTGTATAACATTCTGACCCGAAGATATCCCACTGAGTCATTTTGAATGGAAGTCAAAGGGGTTTGGTTGCTAGGGTGCTCTAAATGTTTGCTAGGTCATGGCTAAGTATTTTCCAGCATGATATGTAAAGGCTACTTGCTATTCTGAGTAAAATAAGCCAAAGTTGAAGTCTCTACGATGATCTGGTGAAAAGATATGGGCTTTGCAATATGGTTGCTAGGGTAAGCCCATGTGGTTGCTAGGAAGTTGCCAGGGTGATACTAAAAGGCTGCTTGCTGTCCTGAGTCATACAAGCCAACAATGAAGTCTCTACAAAATTATGATCCGGAGATATCCATCTAATCGATTTTGAATGGAAGTCAATGGGGTTTGGTTGCTAGGGTGCTCTAAATGGTTGCTAGGGCATGGCTAAGTAGTTTCCATGATGATACTTGAAGACTGATTGCTCACCCAAGTAAAACAAGCCAACTCTCATGTTTCTAGGACATTCTGATCCAAAGATATCACTCTCAGCCATTTTGAATGGAAGTCAGTGGGGCTGGTTGCTAGGGTGCTCTAAATGGTTGCTAGGGCGTGGCTAAGTAGTTTCCACAGTGATGCATAAAAGTCAGAGTCAGATGAGCCAAGTCCCGTATCTCTATGACATTCTGATCTGGAGATATGATCTGACAAATTTTAGGATGGTTTTTTTGCTCCCCAGGGGTGCACCGTACCCCCCCACCCCTTAGAAAAGTCATAGCACAGGTGTCCTCAATAGGCCGGTCGATTTGACACCACATTTGTGGGTCTATGCCAAACGTTGTGGGATGAGTTAGGTGCTGAAATTTTGTATGAAAGAAGAAGAAGAAGAAGAAGCAGAAGAAGAAGAAATATTTGAGATAATAATAGTGATGTTTTGCTTCGCAAGCACCACTAATGATAAAAATGTGATAGCTTTTATGGTTTACATATGTGCATGACCCTAATGTCTTCAGTATTGCTCTCTATGTAAGCTCCGCGTGAGTGCAAAAGTTTTGACTGTTATTTAAAAAAAATAATAATAATAATTTTTATTAATGCATATTGCTCATTTAATTTTTTATCTCAATAGAAAAGCAAAGTTTGTTTTTTAAACCAATCTTGGTAATGTTTGTGAATAAAACTAAATACAAATTTCACGTATGTCATACTTATTGTTTTTAACTAATATTTTGGTAACACTTTACAATAAGGTTCCAACAGTTAACATTAGTTAAAGCATTTGGTATCTTGAACAAACAATGAACAATATATTTTTACAGCATTTATTAATCTTTGTTAATGTTAGTTAATAAAAATAAAATTGTTCATTGTTAGTTCATGTTAGTTCATAGTGCATTAACTAATGTTAACAAATACACATTTTTATTTTGAAAATGTATTAGTATATGTTGAGAATAACATTAACAAAGATGAATAAATGCTGTAAAAGTATTGTTCATTGTTATTTCAAAATGTTTTCTTGTATAGTTAGCTTGAAAAAAGTTAGATTGTATGATCTAACACCTATTACGAGATCATGCCCAGGTCAAACCCATGACCTGAAATTGTAACTAGTTAGAGTTTGATCAGAATCACACAAAACTCTCTTTGTTTCCGTATGCAAATTCAGTGAAAGGACACATTTCCAAAACATCCCTGTTATCTAAATGTGATCTTAATGGCTTGATTCTTTAAATTCAATCAAGGAGGCATTTTAACACTTACCTACTCAATAACTTCGATCAAGGCAGATCATGACATCACATTTACAAATATAGCCAACAAAACACTCTTTAAAATATTCCTGTTTGTCTACACCTATAACCAGCCTGTGTTTAAGCTTGATTCAAAATAAAATTCTATCACTAAGAAGTATGAGGCTCCAGTGTGATCATAGGAAAACATTTAACTCTTGCATCTCATGGCTGTGTCTGAAACAAATTAGTGAGTTGCCAACTAGATAGCTTGGTAGGGCATCAATGGCATGCTCCTGACGCAAAGGCTGACTCCACTTGTAGGATGCAAAACTATTTTGGCAACAATAATGTACTGTATCTTTAAAGGATAACACAATCTCATAATGCATGTGAGATCAATGATTCTCATCTCATCCAAGATGATGGACAAATTCAAGGGAAATATTGATATCAAACATATTTATATTCTGTACTAAAATGTATTGGTAGCAAAAAGTTCCATGTGGTGTAGTGGACTAAAGCACTGAACTGGTAAGCCAAAGTTGTTGGTTCAATCCCCACAGCCACCACCATTGTGTCTTTGAGCAAGGCACTTAACTCCAGGTTGCTCCAGGGGGATTGTCCCTGTAATCAGGGCACTGTAAGTCACTTTGGATAAAAGTGTCTGCCTAATGTGATATTTCAACCAATCTTTGTGTGTGCTATTCTTCTCTTTAGGTCTGGTAACAGGGCTGAGAAACGTAATTAGAATATTTCACTTATATCTACCAAAAAACATATATCTTTATATTATAATAAATATCATTATTATTATATCCAAATTTTAAAGACACGCTGATTTGAGAGCAAGACACAACAGCAAAAGATCTTTTCCTAAGGGGCTGTTAACCCTGAATGTGTTTTTGTGTCCCATTGGTTCTACAACGTATGTAAGCACACGATAGACAGATGTCTTTGACCATTGTACCGTGCCTCACTACTTTTTAGCATCTCATGCAGGAGCGGAGTGTTTTTTAGACCCTGTGTAAATTTAAAAGGAAATTCAACCTCTAAACGCATCTTGAGACACTCGTATTCTGCTACATTCATTGCGCTGTGTCTGTTTTTTTAGCACAAGAATACATGATCCATCTGAATGGCCCATTATTTATTGTCAGTGATGGGCACACATCCAAAAAATGTGAATGCACATTTTAGCATTTAAATGTGCATTTTTGTCTTAAATTTGACGAATATTCAAATTTAGAATTTGACAGCCTGCTCTTTGTATTTATTTGTGTATCAACATTCTCACATTAGAATCAGTTGTGAGAGTTAGGGGCCGCTCACACCGATCACGTTTTTGCATCTTTTACCATTGCACCTTGTTTAGATATTTTTTTCGCCATCTCATGCATCAGTGCTGCTTGAGACATCTGCGTTCTATTTCATTTCATTCGCTGCATCTAGCTTTTGTTTTAACGCATAAACACGTTCGGTCTGAGCGACCCCTTGGAAGACTGCTGTGCGGTTCACGTGAGAAGCATTTTTTGAGTGCCGGCTGAAGCTCAAGGTTCTCCACATAGCAGCTGATTACGTGGTTGTACAATACAAATCACGTTAATATCATCACTGAGTTGCACACAACATTCCTTTATACTCAAAAGAGTCTTAACCACCCAACACTCTGATAAGACAGTGAGACTCCAGAGAAGACATCTCTCTGATCTAATGGAGATCTAATCAACCTGCTAAATTCAGTTAGCCTGTGCTTAAAAAGACTCTTGAGTGGCTCAGTTTAGTTTGCTGGAAGTTCTTTTCCAATTACGACTGCAGACTGACAAAAGATTTCAGAGTAAATAATCCGTCTTAAAACAAAATCTCTCATTTGGAACCTGTTCCAAGTGTTTGTTCAAATATGATGTGTTGACTTTGGTTGGTAGCAATGCAGTAACATTGAATCTCTGTAGGAAATAACAAGAAATTAGGTCTCAAGTGGACTCAACGTCACTCACATGTCTGCCTGATTTAAATTGTTTGGTCTCAAGTGAAATAATCAAGATAGCCTCCTATTACCGAGGGTGGAAAACAAAATTAACATGCCTTTCACAGGTTTCTTTGTTTCCGCAAACAGAGTAGACTCAAAGCACAAGGGTTTTATCCAGACAAATGAATAAACTTGTATTCTTTCGGAGGGTACCCTTGACCCCATAGTCTACATAAAATGTAATTCCTTTCGCCCGATGCATTACCAATGTGCATTAGGCCCAAAGCGAATCCCAAAGGGATGTATCATCAGATTACAACATTACTGTAACCACAATCTGCAAACAATCTCATTACATCAGGTGGTATTTCTCCCTAAAGGGACACCAGCCATGATCAAAAACACTAAAGGCACTTTTACATGACTTGAATCAGGGATTTAACGCACCGCTCAACACAAGCACCATGCGTCACTTTGACCTCCTCATGAAAAGTGTTGCAGATAGCATCACAGAAGGGTGATTTTATGAGGTTGGTAAGAAGCAATATGGTGGGAGGTGTACAAAGTAAAGAGTGAAAACTTGTATTCATGCTTAGAACACAAAAATAATAATAATAATAATAATAATCATCATCATGCCGATTGCTTTGATATATTGAAGAAAGAAAAAAGGACTCATTGAACGTGGGTTTGCAAAACTTTACTGTCTCTTGCTCTTGGTAAATTTAAATGAGATCAAAAACTGATGTCTTGGGATGCTTTAGCAAACAATTATATATATATATATAAATCAATAAGTAGAAACTATGAGGCATTCAAAGATTTAATATTTGACAGTTTTTAAACATATCTTGTTGCTTAGTATACTAAAAGATCATTAGTGAGGCAAAATCATGTGAAATTACAAACTTTGGTACAAAGTCAGATCTGTCCTTACAAAGACCGGTAACTGTCTGGTTCTTGATTGCTGCTTACCTCTCAATTGGCTGCGCATTGAGAGGTAAGCAGCAAATCGGGTGAAAATAAAATAGATTTTTTTTTAGCGCTGTCAAAATGAACACCGACTTTCTTATGTGGAACACAAAACAGGTCATAATGAAAACTTAGTTTAAAACATATATGTCAAGTTCATAGAAATTTAATATTTGTGTCAATGTTGATTTTATAAATTTTGGGAAAACATTTCTACAGACAAAATATTTAATGACTTTTAAAATGTCAAATGGTGAAACCATCAAGTAAAAGGTATTAAAATATTTTCCTTTCACCTTTAATACACGTGAGTGTACACAACTTAATCATTCATTTCAAAAAAGTAAAAAAAAATTTCCAATGTGTTTTTGGCTACCTGCATGTTGGTCACACCACCTGACTTTTATTTGGTGGACAAACGTTTTTTCAAATATTAATAATATTTTAAAACAACTTTTGTTTCTCCAGCCAGGTCTCCTAAGCAACCAAATTGGCCCGGTTGCTAGGGAGGGTAGAGTCACATGGGATAACCTCCTCGTGGTCGCTATAATGTGGTTCGCTCTCGGTGGGGCACGTGGTGAGATGTGCGTTGATGCCGTGGAGAATAGCATGAAGCTTCCACATGCTCCATGTCTCCATGGTAACGTGCTCAACAAGCCACGTGATAAAATGCGTGGATTGACGGACTCAGACGTGGAGGCAACTAAGAGTCGTCCTCCGCCACCCGGATTTAGCGAGTCACTACGCCAACACGAGGACTTAGATCGCATTGGGCATTCCAAATTGGGGGGGAAAAAACCCCCCAAAAAAACACTTGTTTTACTGCTTATTTGTTTTTATACATAATATAATATTATTCCAAACTATATATGCCACTATCCTTTTTTCAAAAATTTCAGCTTTTAATGAGACCCTTATTTACTTTTATTTATTTATTTATACAATTTATACCCAGGGTTGGAAGGGTTACTTTTGAAATGTATTCCACTACAGATTACATGCTGTAAAATGTAATTTGTAACGTATTCCGTTAGATTACTCAAGGTCAGTAACGTATTCTAAATACTTTGGATTACTTCTTCAGCACTGGGGTTTAGATATTTTTACAGAAAAACAATACAAAAATTATTATCAAGAATATGATTTTTGCCCTAATATCTAAGGTCTTACTAGAAAAAAGAAATTATGATCCAACGTGAATTTTCTTGATAAAAAATATAATCGTGCCTGGTAACATGTGCATGAAAAATGGCTAGAAATTGCGTTTTAGCTTAGCATAAAGCTGACAATTTACACAAGGTTTATTTCTATTTCTTCTGCTCCAAACTTACTTCAAACTTCCTTCTCTGTCTGCTCGTATGAATGTAACACATCATAAGAAAGTGTTTCACCGCTGTTCAAATGCACTTTGGATCACATCATTTATATGTATAAATGTTTTCCATCTGAAAGGACTAAATATTAAATGAAATAAATGACAATAAAATGCAAAATAATCTCTTCAGTAATCAAAATACTTTTTGAATGTAACTGTATTCTAGTTACCAATGATTTAAATTGTAACTGTAGTGGAATACAGTTACTTATATTTTGTATTTTAAATACATAATCCCGTTACATGTATTCTGTTACTCCCCAACCCTGTTTATACCACTTAGACATTTTTTACTTTAAGCCCCAGAAA
Organism: Myxocyprinus asiaticus; assembly: GCF_019703515.2. NCBI lineage: Eukaryota > Metazoa > Chordata > Actinopteri > Cypriniformes > Catostomidae > Myxocyprinus > Myxocyprinus asiaticus. The sequence goes on along the minus strand of NC_059363.1, from coordinate 6,556,708 downwards.
CAGTATCAAAATTACATTGAACAATGAAATTGAAATCATCATCAGTGTTGAAGTTTATTCAAGTAATTGTTTTGTGTGAATTGCATTTTTAATGTATATTTGAATAAATTAATATCCCGGCCAAAAAAAAAAAAAAAGAGCAACAAATTGCTTATAATCATTGAACTAAAAGGAGATGTTAAGCAGAATGTTAGTCTCAGTCACCATTTACTTTAACTGCATATTTTTTCTATACAATAAAAATAAATGGCGACTGAGGCTAACATTCAGTCCTTTTGTATTCCACAGAAGAAAGTAAGTCATATGGGTTTGGAACGACATGAGGATGAGAAAATGATGACAGAATTTATTTTATTTTTTTGTGTGTGTGTAAACTATCCCTTTAAGAGATCCCACTAGCCTAGGTAGTAGTGGAAGTGAAGAAGCTCTATAGTACACCACAACAGGTTTAATAGGTCCACCTACCTGATAAGGATAAAGTGTGACCCCATTGGCTTGTGACACATGCCCAGATGTCCAGGTGCCCTCCAGGTACTGATGTGCTTGAAGCTCCACAGAACTCAACACAGTTCCATTGCTGTTATTGGGGCTGCTGGGTAGGTGGGGCTGTGGCAATGCCGTCGCCTTTCCTGCATGATTTGGGGAGCAGCTTTTCTTGTCCACCCCACTGCTCACCCCCAAACTATTAGGTTTGGATCCATGTTTGGGGTAGGCTGGATGGTGGGGGCTGCTGCTGTTGCTTCCATTGGTGGCCGTTGGGGTAGAAATGCAGGTGGTGGCGGGAATGGTAGCAGAGGTGGAGGAAGCTGAGAAATGGTACGCCCAGTCTCGAGGTGGCGTGGGAGCTTGGAGAATGCTGCGGGAACCCACCAGGGAGGCCAGGGATGGAGGGGAGCCAGGTGATATGTCACACTGCTCCAGGCTTAGCACCATATGGACGGCCTCCTGCTTCAGTTGACTCAGGTGGGTGGCACACACGTCACAGCGACCATCACGCTCGTTCCACGCCTTGCGGGTGCTGTTGGAAACCTGCAGTTTATCATGGAGCAGTAGCGAGAATGAGGGATCCTATGGAGAGAGAGAAGGAATAAAAATGAAAATAGAGATCTTAACATTGTCTAAATATAAATGCTGCTGATATGTGTTTACATTATCTGAGTGATCATGTTTAATAAAGAGTAGATACCCAGAGGAAACCTGAAATTGTTACCTTAAGGAGGTATGTATTTCTACCTGATCCAACACTTAAAATTAGTATTGTTGGTTTAACCAAATGTCAATATTTATGTCCTTTTTTACTATAAATTCTCCTCCCTGCCCAGTAGGTGGTGATATGTACGAAGAATGTGAATCACCAAAAACAAAAGACGAATGTAAAAGTGAAAGTGGAGATTGATAGTAAAAAACAACTTGTATACTGATATTGAAATTTGTCTCAGATGTTTCTCCTAAAAATCTTTAGGAGAAATACAAATATAAACTGGGATAGACAGATAAATGTTAGTTCATTTTTAGTCTCAGTCACCATTCACTTTCATTGTGCTGAAAAAAAAAACATGTAATGAAAGTGAATGGTGACTAAGGCTGTTAGGCTAACATTCTGCCTAATGTCTCCTTTTGTGTTAAACTGAAGAAAGAAAGTCATACAGGTTTGGAACAACATAAGGGTGAGTAAATCATTACAGAATTTTCATTTTGGTTGACTTTTAAAGACGAATTACAGTTATTATGCAAATAACACCCGTGTTCTCACGCTTTGTCGCTTTGGATTTTTTCAGCGACTCTCTATTAGCATAATGCTGCCAATTATCTGGCTTCATCGCATCATCACGCCATGTGTTTGAGCATTCTGTGAGATGTTCATCATAATTACATTTGGCACATGCTCACAGGACAGTGTGAAGATGTGGGAAAGATTTTAATTAGATTTGTTGCGATACAGTGAATGACATCACCCTTTCATCATGCTGGGACATAGATGCACACTTGCTAGGAATTAGTGGACAACCAAAAGTAAATATATAAATCTTTCATTCTGGTGTATCCCATCTGTGAATTGCTTTTGTTTAAGAGACTGAATTCAAGGCAACAAAATACCTTTGCCACAAGGAAGGATTAATCAGTCTCAATAATAATAATAATAATGATAATAATAAAGTGCAATCAGGCTTTGGGTCCAAATTTAACAGCAGATTCAGATTTTATTCTGCTCACAGCGGGAATTCTACTATTATCCCCCGAGACATTATGGAACGCACTGTAATGGCTAGATGATTGTTCAGCTATCATTTTAGATTCAACAACTGTCATTTAATTAACATCTAGAATGCCCTGACTGCTGCTTGACCTTTTAGGCTGCATCTTTAAGACACTATTGTGCTGCATTTGGACTCAAACTGCAGCAGTTACTAATATGTGTGAAGTTTAAAGCAGCTACTACAATAATTAACCTTAACCTTTGGATCAGAGACTAGACAATGATGAGGCTTAGCTAATGCATGCCGAGTGATTGAATTAGCAGTGGTACAGCTAATGAAAGTGTGTAGCATGTGTCTAACAAACAGATGCACATCACTGAAGTTCTTTGGCTCTTGGTTTGCCCATCATAGCTATGCAAAACTTTGGGACGACTTTTCATGCGAATACTAAAGCATGTTTGGCTTTTGCTTTTTAACACTGCACACTTTATTATACTGTGTACTTTGTGAGACGCCTGATATTAAAAGCTGCAACAATATGATGTCAAGTGTTGATTCAACCATTGGAAATTAGACCGGGGCTAGTTGTCAAACTTTTTACTCCAGTGAATATTTCACAGGGTAGGTTTATTTTCTAAATTCATTTTTTGCATAGTCACATACCTTGTCAGAAGTCTTGACTATGGAAAAGCTGTTGAATATTTTTACCATTCTTGCCCAGGAAAAAAAGTTACAGGGCCCTATTTTAAGAGCGCTAGCTCTAGCACTAAGCGCAGCGCTATGCAATAAGCATATTAACGGAATACATGTAACGAGATTACGTATTTAAAATACAAAATATAAGTAACTGTATTCCACTACAGTTACAATTTAAATCATTGGTAATTACAATACAGTTACATTCAATTTTGATTACTGAAGAGATTACTTTACATTTTAATGTAATTTGTTTCATTTAATATTTAGTCCTTTCAGATGGAAAACATTTATACATATAAATGATGTGATCCAAAGTGCATTTGAACAGCGGTGAAACACTTTCTTATGATGTGTTACATTCATACGAGCAGACAGAGAAGTAAGTTTGAAGTAAGTTTGGAGCAGAAGAAATAGAAATAAACCTTGTGAAAACTGTCAGCTTTACGCTAAGATAAAATGCTATTTCTAGCCATTTTTCATGCATATGTTACCAGGCACGATCATATTTTTTATCAAGAAAATTCACGTTGGATCATAAATGTCTTTTTTTCTAGTAAGACCTTTGATATTAGGACAAAAATCATATTCTTGATAATAATTTTTGTATTGTTTTCCTGTAAAAATATCTAAAAATCCTTAAAACAAGATCAGTTTGATTGATCTTGTTTTAGAAACAACACTGCATAAGATATTTCAGGTTTTTCAGAGAATGTATTTTTAACGTGTATTTTGTCTTACTGTACTGGCAGAGTTTTTATAGTCAAAACAAGTGAAAAAATCTACCAGTGCTGAAGAAGTAATCCAAAGTATTTAGAATACATTACTGACCTTGAGTAATCTAACGGAATACGTTACAAATGACATTTTACAGCATGTAATCTGTAATCTGTAGTGGAATACATTTCAAAAGGAACCCTCCCAACCCTGGCCATAAGTCATAAGTGCAAAGTCAGTGGGCATGGCCATGAAATTTTGGTATTTTCGTGCAAGTATGCGCTAAGTCTAGGCGCAAGTTGGTTTGGCAAAATAGCATGCTTAACGCCACTGGGTCAAGTACAATTTAATTTGGAGATTCATCTCCGGTTATTGCAGCATCTGCATCCTATTATATAGTTCCTTTCCTGTTAAGCACCAGCAATATAAACAATGACAGAACATTCATAAGAAGTTGTTAGTGTAAATGGACTGGATGCAATTAATTAGTATAATAGAAATAGGAGGGCCTGGGTAGCTCAGCAAGTAAAGAAACTAACTACCACACCTGGAGTCATAAGTTCGAATCCAGGGCATGCTGAGTGACTCCAGCCAGGTCTCCTAAGCAACCAATTGGCCTGGTTGCTAGGGTGAGTAGAGTCACATTGGGGTAACCTCCTCATGGTCGCTATAATGTGGTTCACTCTCGGTGGGGCGCGTGGTGAGTTGTGCGTAGAGGCCGCGGAGAATAGCGTGAAGCCTCCACACACGCTAGGTCTCCGCGGTAATGCGCTCAACAAGCCACGTGACAAGATGCGTGGATTGACGGTCTCAGACGTGGAGGCAACTGAGATTCGTCCTCCAGCACCCGGATTGCGCCACTACGAGGACTTAGAGTGCACTGGGAATTGGGCATTCCAAAGTAGGGAGAAAAGGGGAGTAAATAAAAAAAAAAAAGAATAAGAATAGAAATATGGACACATTCCTTTTAAATGCTTAGAAAATGTTATTCTCATCAGGATTTTGATGTATGCTCCGTTAAATTACAGAGAATGTAAGTATTATTAATAATTTTCATCTACTGACACACAAATCATGACTAGTAGCCATTTGATAGTGGTTGTATCGGCACACATTTCACTTCCGGTCGATTTTAATTTATAACAATTCAGTGTATTTAATGAAACATGAAAAAGTTCAACCAAAAATATTTGAACATTTCAATTACACTTCAAACAAAATGAAAATATAATCAAAATAACGAATATTTTATGTTCCGCTATATTTGCCGAGTTTGGATATGAAATTTATTACCATTGCTGGTGAAATCTCCAAACTCCAAATGAAGGAACTGAATTTAGACTTTGCACTGAAAGCGGACCTGCTTTTGTAACGCCTTAACGCAATTACCTATTTCTCAGGAAAATTAATTAACATACAGTACATCCACAGTTTGCACGCATACACCCACAGATAGCGCTAAAACTTCCACCCACGCCCACTTGCACTTTGCACTGGCACGAAAATTGCACTTAGAATTAGCGCTCACACTAAAACTGGAGAAGACGTAGCACAAGGCTGTTGCACGTAGCACTGCCCTTTATGCACTCACAAAAATAGAGCCCACAGTTTATTGAACACACATTGTGCTTTTGTGACAACTTGCCCCAATTGTGGTTCACATTGTCACATTATATGGGGTAAGGTGTCACAATTGAACCTGCCATTATACCAGTTAAGTTTCATATAAACATTAGTTCAGCCCCCATCACAACCACCTAAACAAAATCTACACCTCTCTTTAAATATACAGTACATCTGCACTAAACAGCCAATTATATGTTTTTCAGAAAAATCTTAAAAAGTAAAAACAATTATAAGACACAAAAGATTCATGAAACAACAAAAATGCAAAAGGGTTTGTTTTGTGAATATATATATATATATATATATATATATAAATCTTCAACCTTCCCTGATAAAAATGTAACAACATGCCCCTACCTGACTTTTAAAAACACATTTAAACCTTTCAGGACAAATCTGCCTTCATAATATAGTTGACCCTTGCCTAAATGTATGCAAATATGGTTTGATTACCCATGAAATATGATTACACATATGATTTGCACAATTGGACTTTTGAATCCTATTGTTACAGAGATGTAGCCCTTGATCATTTTCACGTGTGACAACTAGCCGGTCTCCCCCATATATGACTATACTGTATATGTTTTTGCTACATCTGCATGTATTAGAAACAAGGCCAAAAACTATTTACAATAGAATACATTCAACAATGCACCGTGGGTCTCTGACACATCAAGCTGGGCTGCATTGAGCCTGAAAGACTGTACAATCCAGCTGCTCTCGCCTTATGGTATCCTTACTGCACCTTGTACCTCCCCGTCGGGTTTGCCTGGCCCCTCTCGGCTGTCCCAGATGTACAGGGCATTGGTCCAGCTAATCAAAACCCTGTGCATGAGTACAGTCACTGAAGAAGAGAGACTGGAGATCTGTTCTGATTAAAACCACACATTCCTGCTGTCAGTGTAAATCTAGAGGCTGACTCTCGGCTTACACAAGATGCTTTGTGTACCCCTCTGCTCCTCAGCCAGCATCTCCTCTGCCCCATACACTGCACGCGGTAACCTTTGTAGATCTCCACGGTTAACAGCACTCTCAAAGAATAAACCAAGGCCAACAGAGCAATGTTCTGAAAGTGCCACAGAGCAACAGTGTAACACTTTTCATGAAATCAACCCAAAATGGCTTACTTATAGCAGTCACCGCATATGGAATCTTGACATTCCCAGTCTCCTCGGTGCGGTCAAGTGTGAGGAAGTGTGAACGAGCTTCTCTCATGAACACACCAAGGACACTGCAGATGTAGAGATTTATACTGAACAATAACTTAAATGTTGGTTTGTTTCTCATCCACAGAAATTGTATCGCTTCAGAAGACATGGATTAAACCACTCAACCTTTAAGCTGCCTTTATGTCCTTTATGGAACTTAAAAGTTTTGGACCCCATTGACTTCCATTGCATGAACAAAAACACCTCGTACAGTACATCCTTCAAAAAATCTTCATTTGTGTTCAGCAGATGAAAGAAAGTCTTACGAGTTTGAGACAGTAAGTGTGTGAATAATTTATATGAGAATGATCTTTTTTTTGTTATTTTAACATAAAAAAAATTACACACTTTGCATATTTTTAACTGTCTTAGAATGTACAGGTTAACACAGTAAAAAGATGTAATTCTATTATTGTATGAATTAAATTAGACTAGTAGCTTTTTTAATATTTAAAGTCAGCTCTCCACTTGCCCTTTGCATTTAAGGTTTATTTGTTTGAAGGTTGATGTAAATATAGCTTGAAAGGTGTCTTTTACTGATGCTCTGTGAAAGTAAATGGCAGCATAATTTTCTCTGCCATCTTTAATATCTATTCTAATATCTACTATCTTATGAAGGCAGATTTTACCTAAATTTTTAAATGTATTCTAAGGAAAAAAGTATTTTTCATGAAAGATGTGTCAGGGCATGCTTTCACATTTTAATCAGGGCAGGATGTAAAATGTTTTTATTGTCATCAATTTACCCTATTTATTAATTACAATATATGTTGCCAAACCAATGGTTTGATCCATATTGTCCATATTGGTTTAAAAAAAAAGTTGGAGCCTTTGAGGTGAATCTGGTTTAAGGCGCATCTTTAAACTATTGAAATTCAGCTTTTCTCGACTCAGACTGTGGCAGCTGAAACCTGCGTTTCTTTAATTCATGCAAAGCCACTGCAGATATTTTTGCTTTCAGGGTGAGTAACCAAACACCAAATCCTAAGCTGTGCCACTTGAAGACTTAGCCAAAAATGGTTCAGTTAAAATCCTTTTAATAAAAAAATAAACTTTTCATAACGGATAAATTCTGTCTATTTCACATTTACAAACAATCACAACATAACCAGAAAATAAGTATATGTTTTCCATAGTGAAAGCCTGCATACCCAAACCATCATAATAACTGCATTAAAGTGCCTTGTGGGGGAAATCAAGCAATACTTCTGAATATATGAGTAGAAAGTGCTGCTTGCAGTTTTTGATAACTCTTTTTCAACTGAAGATGTGGTAGTCGATAAACAGAGCTGTTTATTTATTTATTTTTTGTCAGTTAATCCATGTCAAAACAACCACATTTCAGAAACTTCCCTGGCTGATTAATTCCAGAGATATGGGGCTCTCAATGTGTAGCTCCATCCTTAAATTGTTCAATTTTACCCATTTTTAATGGTAAAAAAAAAAAAAATGAAAAAAAAATGTGGTCGACAAGATATGAAGCTAGTTTTTCTTGTCCAATAAAACAAAGGTCTGAAGTACAAAAAAAAAATACAAAAAAACAAACAAACAAACAAACAAACAAAAAAACAATTATGTCAAAATCTTTAGGGGTCCAAGCACTAAAAATTCTGAAACCCAATTTCAGCTCAGTGAGCACAGTAACTTCTAAGGATATAGCATGTTTAATATTGAAAATTGTTGGGAAAAGGGTGAACGCTTTGTGACCTCTATAACAGTTTCCTGAGAAAGTTGTTTTCAACATTTTCTGCCTCGCTATAGCACAGTGAAGAGTATCTATGCATTCATTCAAGACACTTATGTGCAATATTCATAACATTTATCAGTATTCACTCATTACTCACCACATGCATTTGTAAAATAAACTCAATCGTCTCTTTACAGCACCATAATTGCATATACAGTAGACTGAGATTACATTAGGAAATGTTGAGGACAAACATGCATGAAAGCTAAATCACAATAATAGATGCAGCCATTGATCCTGCAGCCAAAGAGACAAAGAGAATTTCAGAGAGTTCAAAAAACATCTCTTAAGACCTCCATATGGACTGTATCCCCGCGGTCCAGTCCTCTTCTTTAAGGACCCCTCAAATGAGAGATTCGGTGAAGTGTTGATTGGAAAGTCACCATTTATCATGATGGAACTGGATCTTAGAAAAAGGATCTTAAACCGGTACATTTTCTCTTCAACTCATATTCTTCTGTGTCCATGTAATTAGTCAGAACTAGTCTGTATTTTTAGCTTTTAAATTAAAAAGTATTTAATCAATGCCACTGGACTAGTTTCAATTCACATTTACCCACTTTAGAGGACAAACCAAATGAGCAAAGTTAGGTCTGCATCCAGAGCTTCTGGTTTGCTGTATAAGTCTGCTAGTCAATTCCTCATTTCATTAGAAAGGACCAGAGAGAAGGGCAGCTATTATCAGGCTGCTTATGAAAACATTGAAGTCATTAATACTCCTAATAGCAGCCTTAACTGAATCAATTAAACATTGTCTATACAGGCCGTCCCAAAGGGCCAAACATAGAGGACAAGGGGCAAAAGTCAAGAGCTATATAAGAAGGAACAGAAGATAGACTGTCTTTGCTTGTTCCATAGGTTTCATAGCCAAGGACGGATTAAGAACTGAGAGGCCCATGGGCTGGTACACCATGGAGGCCCCCTATGACGTGTAACGTGACTATGTTAACTTTTATGCGATACAGGACGCTTGCCAGATTTGGTTGGATTTTTCAAATTGATGGAAGAAAAGTTTGGAGCAATGTCTTACACGGCCAGTTACTGTATATGTACTTTTTAATTATGAACCGATCCAAAATCATGCGTTATTAATAGGTGCATGGTATTCAAATACCAAAATAAATATTCGGTTATTCTGCACGTGTTTAGAGTCCAACAGTACATAACAAACCTGCAGGTTTTGGGCCAGGTTCGGGTCAGTTTTTCAAGTAGGCTATAGGGCGAGTTACGGGTTGTTCACACGTGCATCAAGGCCATGTAAACACGCACTGGATGGACGTCTTTGATCATTGTGCCACAACTCACTGTAAAGTTTAAAAGAACTTTAATATTTATAAATGTAGCTCAAAACACCTGCGTTCTGTTTTACAATTTGTTGTGTAGGACCATTGCATTTTTTTATACACTGTTAACTTAAAAATAATTTCTATATTTATTAACGCATCTCGAGACACCTGTGTTCTGTTTCACCATTTGTTGCGCTGCATCAAGCTTTTTCAGCGCTGGTGTCACAAATCGATAAACGGTAAGCCAATGTTTTTTCCCTCTTTTGCTCTGGTGCGAAGACAATAATTACACAAGTTAAATGCTGAATCATTTAAAAATCAAAGCATCCCGAAGAAGTCCTATAAACCGTAGCGTTTACTGCCTCATGGAAAGTGAAACTGCCCGGACAGAATTATGCATTTTCCATTTATTGAGAATAGGCCTACTATGTTGCAGGCAGTGACAGAGATTATTTTTGTTCGACTTGAATGTCATTTTATCATTTGAAGACATGTATTGTGCTTAGGCTCAATGTGCACTAGTGATGGAAGATCGGATCATTTTACTGACTTGAATCTTTGAGTCTCGTTCAGCAAAATGAACGAATCTTTATTCAAGTAATTTCATTCATTTCATTCATTTGAGCAGAATTAAATTAAAATGTTACATTTTCAATAGCCAAATCCCCCCAAACATGTCTACTTACACAAACTTTGAATATAGTCCCAATAAGGAAAAACTGATAATGCAGCCAAGGACAAATTAAGAGAAACAGAAATGATTAGTTCACCTCTGGAATCTTCTTGTCCGAGTCGTTCGTTCTTTTGTCATGTGACAGCCGTATGTGCATAGCCTATACGGCTGTCACGTGACAAAAGAACGAACGACTCGGGCCAGATGACTCGAGAGGCGAACTAATAATTTCTGTTTCCTGTGTGAGCAATGCATAGCGCATACGGCTGTCACGTGACAAAATAGTTGAAAGGTGCGGTTTTCAAGTAACAAGGTTGCGCAATGCACATGTGTGGCCAACACAAATGAACGAATCACTCTCTGAGACTACTCGTTCTTCTGAGTCACATAAAAGATTTGTTCAAAATGAACGAATCGTTCATGAACGACCCATCACTACTGTGCACTTTATTCCCTGCTTTCTGAGATTGTGTTTGACGCATACATGGCAATAAACGTTCTTTATTCCCAAGTCCGACTCCCTACAAATAACACAATAACCGTTTGTGAACTCTCGTGGTTAACCAAATATTACAAAAGGTTACGTGCACATATTTAGGGTATTAAGGCACCTTTCTCTTTATAATTAAACATTAAATACATGTAGGACTTAAACATTTTAAAGTCCTCTATACTGTTGCACGAATTCTGTCTCTTATATGAATTTAAACCTTCAGCTTTGTACACAGCCAGGGTAAACTGCACCTTATCTTTGTGTTTGGAAGCATTTTGTGAATCAAAGTCTGTTCTTTGTAGTCCTTCAAATAAACGTGCTGCACCTGTGAGACGCAGATTCCATGAGCACGCATTTAAGCGTCTCATTCAGCTGAACAAATGGTATTTCACATAAGGCTGATATTTACATGGATTTATAATAGGTATCTCAAAATAAATAAATAATTGATTTAGAGCTCAGGGCCCTTTGGGTTTAGAGCCCCGTGGGCAATGGCCTAATCGGCCCGGTGGTTAATCTGTCCCTGTTCATAACTGCCTTTGTGTCTATGGAAGTCATTGGCAATGGATTAGAAACACTCCAACACATTTGAGATTGTGTTTCAAAACACATAAATGAAGAATGATTGTACACATAAGCAGTACTTTCAAAGGATCCTTAATTGAAACAAACAGGCATTTACACTTCACAAGCCAGTGATAAGTTATTTTCACCATAACTTCAAACTGATCCATTCATCAGTTTTGCAAAGTCATTGTTTTGCAATGACTGTCTGGCTTTCCATCAGCAATTGCATGACATCATCTGATTGATAGTACTGTATATAACTTGCCTGCTAAGCATGCCATTACCAACAAATCATTCAAACAAAAGGCTCTTTCACAATTGCATGGAGTCTGTGGTTCACAGTTGTGCTGGTTTTCTAAAAAAAGATCTCAGATCTGATCTCTGTAATGCTCTAATACTCTCTGTATTTATTATGCAGTACAGTATGATTTAAACTCAGAAATTCACTAACAAGTACCTAAAAGTACCATAATATATAGTATGTATAATTAAAGTACTGTACCTTGAAGTACTAAGCAAATACCCAGACTGATCTCATTGTAAATTTGGCTACAGTAGGTCAAAAGTTCTTCAGCTAAAATTCGAACCACAGCCCCCAGTGGCTGAAGCAGGAAGTGTCTTTGAACGTATGGATACGTGTGAGCTCCAGTTTTCAGATGAAATGTCCACGGAGTGGCACCAAAAGCGAGATGTGAGTTGTTTTTAGTTGTAAATCATATAATTCAGTGAAGATGACATGCATGTTTTATTAACCATACACCCTAACTCAAACCCCAGCCCTAAACCTAACTGTCACTAGAGTAAAAATGTGATTTTAGAGGGAAAATATAACCTCCGAATCATTCTCATAATTGATTATGTGAATGCAATTGCTTCATGTTTTCCATGGGACCAGAACTTGTGTCTCTCAGAAAAAAGGTAAACACATTTAAATTGATGCAAAAATATCTTATGGGAGATGGCGCTTTTCAGTAACTCGGCAGAATTGGGGTGGATGTCAGGGTGCTGGAACATTCAGTAGCAACATGTCGAGTTCACATGTGATCATGTTCAAATATCATTGGGTACAATGCAAGAAAAAAAAACAAACAAAAAAACAAAACAATTGGAATAACTTCCATATTCAGCTGGTATTAACATCTACTCCAGCCATGTCCAGCCAAAAAGCACAACACGTCTTAATTCACTTTCAGGTAAAGACCAGCTTGGGAGAGCATTACTCAGGAGGTCTAAAACAATTTAAAAGTTGTTGATGTATTCTGTTCAAGTAGGGCCGCTTACTTTACTGTTCGCATCATTTTTGACCGGAAAAACATTACAGGTGTAACTTTTTTTTTCTTTTTTTCTTTTTAAGAAATGATAACATTTCTTCTTCGCTGGAGTAAAAACAATCAAATTATGCACTTCTTTTGGAATTTTATGTTTTTTAGATCTTATTTACATATACATTTCTCAATTTCACCCTTCATTGCATATGCAAATAAGCAAATTTTTTATCAAATTAATTAACATCACTAAAATTAAAACGTTGTTGAATATATAGAAAATATGACCATTTCTCATAAATTGGGGGCAGATTGCTGCCATCTGGTGAAAAAATTAAAATAACATGACTTGAAAATCATGTTATAAAAATAATAGCAATAATATGTGTGTGTGTGGGGGGGGGGGCGCAGGTTTAAGTGGTTTACGAGGACTTTTTTTAGGTTACAAACTGGTAATTACAAGGGTATTATGCTATAAATGTGGTTTATGAGGACATTTCTAGTGTCCCCATAATTTAAATCGCTTAAAAAACATACTAAACTATGATTTATTGAAAATGTAAAAATGCAGAAAGTTTTTTAGGGGATTAGGGGATAGAATCTATAGTTTGTACAGTATAAAATCATTATGTCTATGGAGACCTGTGTGTGTGTGTGTGTGTGTGTGTGTGTGCGCGTGCGTGCGTGCGCGTGCGTCATTATGGGTATGTCATGGTCTCACCCCCTCATTTATGTGTGTGTATTCTGCATTGTGGCTGATTTTCATAGATTTATTTGACAAAATAAAAAATAAAAAAATTCATTTCTGTGTGTGTTTGTTCTGTATTGTGGCAAATAAAAAAAAATAAAAAACAAGTGTCTATTTGCACCCCAGTGTAAAAAGCATCTGCCACACAAGCCAGCTATCCGCAGCCCAATATTCTAGTGGAACTAGTGAAATATGCAACAAACTAATCAACAGATGGTGTGTGATTGTGTAGCGCTGTACTAGTGACTGTGGATCAAATCTAACTTTTGTCCCACTCTTTTTCCCATTCAATTTCCTGTTTCCACTCTTAATATTTCCTTTAATACTACTTAAAGTAATAGATAAAAATGAATATAAATGTTGATTTTATAGCAGTGATTTGGTCACGGTGAATGTTGAGGAGTGCAGAGAAGGGTTTGATCCGGAGGCGGGTCTGTCGTTTGCATTCGTTCCCGCAGCTTGGCATCGCTTATGTATACATTGCATCATTGTATTACAAATATTGTAGCAACCATGTTTTAATGCAGTTAACAATGGTGTTGTTAGTACAGTAAAATGGTGCTAATATAGTAACCATGGTTTATTTTGTGGTTACTGTAAATTTACAAAAAATACCTTGGTGAAACCATGGTTACAGTAGTAAAACCAACGTTTATGTATGTTATGAATACTTAAAAAGCAAATTCTAGCTCTTATTGCTCATTTAAACATCGTAATCTTATAAAAGTCCTCTAAATTTGAAATCTCTGAACATCACAGTTGTATTTCCTTCACTGTGCATATGGAAACTATAAACATGTAAAATCCTGGAGAGCGTGTAAGGACAAAGTACGTTTTTGAGGTACCGACAAATTACCTGTAGTTGGTTTTCGCTAATGTGGCATTTGTTATGTGAGTGGCTTCATTCATTTTGAGGTTTCACTGGCCATTCGTTTCATTTCCGCTCTGTTCTTCCAAGCAGTTAAGTGAACACAACATATCCACAAACCTCACAAAGACGCTGTTTAGTTTGACATCTCTAACACACCTCTTTGCCTTGACCACTATCCTATAGCAACAAACCCGGAGCTCTCGACAGGGACATGCTGCCCCCTTGAATCCCACTCCTGTCTTTGGACCCAAACTGATGCTGGCCATATGGAGCAGGAGGAGAGACAGACGGCTATTGATAAGGGCACACAGTACCCTTACAGAGTAATAAAGCATGTATACATTGGTTTGAGCTTCAGGCAGAAAGTCTAAAGCAGGCAGGAGGGCATATGTGCTGTCAATAACTGTCAAAGTGGAGATCAAACTGAAATGAATAGACAAGTGAGGTTGGCTCTTTTTTTACTCTTTTACCGTTTAGTTTTTTTAAATGACAAAATGTAATGCAAATGTACCCGCACAAGCTTGTTGATTTTGAAAAACCAACCCAAACCAATATCAGCCAACTTCACCTGATAAAAGTATTGCCCCAAAACATACTCATCTCCAACTAGATATTACACTCAACAACATTCGACCATTAATTTGATTAACATTTATTAAAACAGACTAAGGGACCATCTTGCTTTTTGATGCAGCCCAATGAATGGAACTAACTTAGCGTCTTAAGGTAACAGTTAAGCATGCATTAAGCACATTAAACTTTAAACACTGTACCACACATAACATGCGCCAAGATCACTAACAAATCCTAAAATATTAAATCCAAGGGCTAATTTACACACTCCTCAATTTAAATAAATGAAATTAGGCATTTTTGAGGCTTATTACTGATGCAATGTTACCCATCCAAGTTGTAATAAAACACATCTGTTTTGCCTTCATTTTGATTTTGCCAAGGGAGTCACAAAATCAACATGGTTCTCAGTTAAAATTGAGCAGCATGTTGTTCCACCAATTAGCTGGAAATGGATGTGAGCCAAGAAGCCTACACAAAAGTAGAGAGAGGGAAAAAAATCTCCATTATTAACTTTCTAAAATGCCCAATCTAAGGGCTCATGGTTTAAAAAGCTGAACTTGCTTCAATAGAGATGTGTTTTGTGCAACAATGTTCTTTATGGCACTAAGGAACGCAGCATGTGAGAAAATTCACATCATATCATCATGCTTAAATCGGCAAAAATGCATGCGCTAATTATATTTTACATCCTGAACAATGCGGACCCGAGTACAGGTTGCTTTCTCACCCATGCGAACCATCCCACAGTTTAATCGCAACCAAACTCGGATTCTGTACCAAAGTCTGCAACCTGGCTTGCAAAACTGCTTTCATATTAACATTTTTTTTTTCATGTGAACCATGCTCTGTTTTGGACTATACTGACAGTGTGAAAGCCCCCTAAGTTCACAGGGGCAAAAGTACCCAATCACAAAGAAAGAGAATGGGACTTGGACTGCTGGCATAGTTTCTCTAATGCCTTATCATTCTAAACAAGCAATTTACTATAGTGTCTTACCAGCCACTTCAGCCACTTTGACGTCCTGTATAAGTTTGACGTTGTCTTCCTGTGCTCATCTCCATTAGCTATTTCCATATTAGCCATTGGCTTATTCAGTAGTGATGTTACTTCCTCTGCCAGTGCATTAATATGCTGTGTGCAGGGAACCGTTTTCAATCACAGGCCATCAATGAAAAATGGGATACCTGTAGGTATTCAAGGAATGCTAATGTATGCATGAGGACACACGACAGGCCTCATTTAAAATCTTGACGTGTAGATTTATACCAGTGATGTGTGAGCATGTGAAAGGAACCATCTCCCATTGCATTAGTGGAGAAAGATTGTGTGTGTCGTGCATACGTTACACAAGGGTAAAAGCCTAAAGATACTCCTGGTGTAATCTATTGAGATGAGACAGACTGCAGATGTTTCTCAGCATCAGGTAAATGTTCTACTCTCACATGAGACACTGATTTGGGATCCCTCAAAACAGAATGTTTCAAACAAAACCCTGATGTTTGTTTACTTTCAAAAGCCTAGTACACATTATTAGATTTTTTCAAAGATTCTCCAAATTTGTTTCAGACAGCAAAATCATGACCAAAATCATACAGTGTGGCTAAAATCGTTGCTAAAACTAATCACAAAGGCAATTAAACAACCATAAATGCCCAAAAATGAAATCAGTCTTTAACGATTCCCCAAATTTGTCTCAGACAGTAATATCGTGGCACAAATCGTAAAGTATGGCCAAAATCATATAGTTTATTGCGGGCTAAGACTCATTGTAAAGTCAACTGATTTGTCATTGTCACACTAAGCAATCAAAGACTACTAATTTTGCACTAAGACGAAATAAATCTTTTCTCGATTCCCCATGATGTCTCTGTGTAGGCGGGGGCATGGTCGAGCGCCGATCTGTGGAGAGTGAGGCCAGGTAAGCTGAGTAGTTAAGGTTTTACACCTGTTCTAACAGCTGTTTGTGTTTTCAGTAAGCTGTGGCAGAGATAAAAGGGGAGGAGTGTGTGTGTGTGGTTTTTAAGTGTTTCACTGAAAAGCGAATATTGTTTGTAAATAAAGACTGTCCTGTTTGAAAGGAGAACGCCATCTCCGGCTTCCTTATTCCCTGGAACAAAGGGATGTGCTACAGTGGTGCCGAAACCCGGGAATCAAGGGAGATCGCCATCATGGAGTCCTCACCGCTGGCCGAAATCGTAAAGACACTCGGCGGCATCCACCAAATGCAACATCAGGCCCTCCTGGAGCTGCGGTAGGAACAGGAGCAACAGTTCCAGGCCCTTATGCAAGCCCAGGCAGAGAACCAACAGGTGATCTGGAGCTTGCTGCCATCGGGGGTACTCCAGCAGCATCCGTGCCCACCGTTCCCCAGATCACGCTAGCAAAATTGGGGCCCCAGGACGACCGTGAAGCTTTCATTGAACTCTATGAGTGTGCCGCTGAGGGGACTGGGTGGTCGCTGTTGTTGGGGAGGCTCAGCTTGCGGCCCAACAGCTACCTGTCACAAGTCTGCTGGAGTACTCTGACCTAAAACGAGCCATCCTGCCACGAGTCGGCCATAACACAGAACAACAATGTCAGTGCTACCGTCTGGCATTGCTGGAAGAGGCAGTCCAGCTGGCAGAGGACCATTTGGCAGCGTTTCCGGGAGCCAGTGAATCCTTTTCTCTCTCTCCAGCTCTCTCTCTCCCTCTCTCTCTTCCTCTTCTCCAACCCATCCTGTCCCTGTCCTTACCCCCCGGCGACATGGGTTCATAGAATAGAGGAGGCGGTTAGTCCCCGCCTCACCCATCCACTGATTTTTGGTACGAATTGGCCAGCATTTCAGACTTTATTGAGGGGAATGTGTGAGGATGGGTCCTGCAATAGTGGAATTCGGTGTGGGATTTGTGCAGTGCTGGCTGGGGAGGCATTGCCTGAGCCGTCAACGTCAGCTCCACATCAGGGAAACCCGGAGGGAAGTGAGGGCTCCACCCCTCCAGTCCTCCCATGGGGGATTTCCCTCTGGAGCAGACAAGAGACGAGACTCTCAGGAATGCCTTTGACCAAGTGAAAGTAATTGATGGTCAACAGCTTCAGTCCGGCATTGCGCTCTCCTATCCCTACTTTTCAATTATTAAAGACAGGTTGTATCAGGTGACTCAGGATGCCAAAACAAAAGAAGATACAACACATATGTTTATTCCAAAAAGCCGCCAGGAAATGGTCTTCCAGATGGCTCATTATAATCCGATGGCAGGAGACTTAGGACACTGGACACTGAACCGTCAAATGATCCGCTTTTATTGGACGGGCATTCGTGGGGATGTACGTAGGTGGTGTGCGACCTGTCGCGAATGTCATTTGGTGAATCCCCCGGCCACCCCAAAAGCACCATTGCGCTTTGGTCGATGTTCCCTTCGAAAGAACTGGCATGGACCTTGTCGGGCAATTAGAATGGATGGCATGGGGGCATCGCTTTGTATTTGTCTTGGTGGATGATGCAACGTGATAACCTGAAGCAGTGCCCCTGCACAACACTTCAGCACACAGTGTTGCGGAGGCACTCTTCAAAACAATCTCCCAAGTTGGGATCCCAAAAGAGATCCTAACTGATCAGGGCACCTCGTTTATGTCACGTACACTCCGCGAACTTTATGAACTATTGGGGATTAAGTCGATCCGCCCCAGTGTTTACCATCCTCAAAGTTTTGGAAGTTCATACACAAAGGTTTGGAAGTTCATACACAAAGATGCAAAATTGGGATAAGTGGCTAGAACCCCTGTTATTTGCAGTACAGAGCTCCACAGGGTTTTCCCCCTTTAAATTACTCTATGGCCGTAAGCCTTGGGGCATCTTAGACGTTCTGAGGGAAAATTAGGAGGAGGGACCTTCAAAGAGTAAGAATGAAATTCAATACGTTCTGGACCTGACAGCAAATTTCTACACATTGGGGCAACTAACACAGGAGAATTTGCTCCAGGCCCAGGAACGGCAATCCCAGCTGTATAACAGGGGCACTCAGCTATGAGAATTCTCACAGGGAGATAAGGTCCTAGTGTTATTACCCACATCGAGCTCTAAATTGTTAGCCAAGTGGCAAGGGCCCTTTGAGTTGGGGAAGTCAACTATGAGGTAAAATGAACAGATAGAGGCAGAGCAAGGCAAATTTACCATCTGAATCTCTTAAAACTGTGGAGAGGGGTGGTAACTGTGGCTTTGGCAATGGACATTTGAGAGAGGGCAGAGCTAGGACTGGAGGTGGACTTAAAAACCACCCATCAAACCACCCCAGTCCCCTGTGGAGACCACCTCTCACCGTTCCAAGTCAATGAGGTTTCCAGGTTACAAAAGGAGTTTTCTGACATGTTTTCACTTATACTTTGTCATACAAACCTCATAGAACACCACATTGAGACAACCCCGGGAGTGGTGGTACGCTCCCACCCCTATCGGTTACCGGAACACATGAAAAAAGTGGTCCGGGAATAACTTGCAGCCATGCTCGATATGGGGGTAATTGAGGAGTTCCACAGTGACTGGTCCAGCCCAGTGGTCTTGGTCCCTAAGGCCGGTGGGTCAGTCCGGTTTTGTGTGGACTATAGAAAAGTTAACGCAGTGTATAAATTCGACGCGTACCCAATGCCTCGCATTGACGAACTGCTCAATTTCAAAAGAAATCTTTTCTAGATTCCCCAAATTTTCTCAGACAGCAAAATCGTGACCAACGTCTTGTTTGAAATCATGGCTGAAATCATACTGTTCGGGTCTTATACTTATTGCAAGGCAATTAATCAGCCTTAGGTGAGTATGACATATTAAGCGAAGACTGATAAATTTCCTTACAACAAAGGAAATCTCTAATCGATTCTCAAATTTATTTCAGATGGCAAAATTATGACCAAAATCGTTCAATATGGCCAAAATCATGGCCGAAATCATACAGTTTGTCGGGGGCTTATAGTAATCGCAAAGGCAATTAATCAGCTTTAGGTGTGCATGACATATTTAGCAGTCAAAGACTGCTAATTTACCCTATGACATACTAAATCTTTTATTGATTCTCAAATTTATTTCAAATGACAAATTCATGACCAAAATCGTAAAATGTGGCCAAAATCATGGCCGAAATCGTGTAGTTTGTCAGGGGCTAATTCTGTTTTCCATTCGAGTAGGATGTGGGATAATCCCATTTTAAATTTCCAATCTCCGACCATAAAGGCATTCCATTGCCAGATGCTCGGAGGTTGATGTGTAAGAAAGCAAAACTGCAACGCTATCGTTAACTTAGCAGGTGTTTGACTGTAACCAGAGATGTCTCAACCCAGTTGATAAACAATGCTGCAACACCAGCATTTGTGCTACAGGTGCACGATTATCAAAAGAGAGTGTAATTTACTATGTGTTATTCACCTGTTTCTGCAGACGTTTGTTAAACAGCTTTAATATCATGTAATGTAGTAACTTTGACACAATAATCAATATTTTTAATAAAAGTGAATGTTTATCATTTTCTCTGTATATCTCCCTGGGTGCCGACATGTTTGTGTGACATCACACACCTGGGAGTTGAAAATTTCTGCACGAGCTTCCAA
The DNA here is from genome assembly GCF_019703515.2 of Myxocyprinus asiaticus. Classification (NCBI taxonomy): domain Eukaryota; kingdom Metazoa; phylum Chordata; class Actinopteri; order Cypriniformes; family Catostomidae; genus Myxocyprinus; species Myxocyprinus asiaticus. The sequence goes on along the minus strand of NC_059363.1, from coordinate 6,536,459 downwards.
GTTGAAATTGTGGCATTCCATTGTACTTTTTTTGTAGGAAGTTGGAATGGATTGCAGCATAAGACACATTACAAAGGCAATTAAAAGGCTGTAGGTGAGTATGTCACACTGAGCAATAAATTATTTTGCCCTACGATTAAATACATCTTTTATGATTCCCCAATTCCCAAAAAAAAAATCCCACAGTGTGTACCCTGTTCAAAATTCATCACAAAGGCAATTAATCAGACGTCAGTAAGCGAGTCACACTAGGCGTTCAAAGACAGTAGATTTTGCCCTACAACAAAAGGAATCTTTTATGATGCCACAATTTTTTTAGTGGCAAAATAGTAGCCAAACTCGTACAGGCTTCAATCCAGATTAAGAATGAGAGATCGATAGAAAGAGAGATAAAAAAAAAAACAACAAAAAAAACAAGATAACAATCTCTTTGGTCTCCATTTCACCAAATGCTATCTACCTGCATCTCATTGCCAGAAACCTGCCATAAATCCCCACTTGGCCAGCAGCACATTTGGCCCTGCACCCCTCGGAGGGGGAATGAATAGGAAATTAGAGTTTGCAGCAGCCGAGGGATTTGACACAGGAAATGGAGCTGGTCATAGCCGCCCAGAGATCTGCTGTTATCATCCTGTAATAAGTTCCAGCTGGCTGCACACTGAAGGAGCCCCAATGCAGTACATAAGAGCAGTGCACACTATGGAATACACACTTCTAGTGGGGCTCCAGTAATCTTTTCTGATACAATCTCAAAACGGATTCAGTTTGGTAAATAAGTATGATCAATGTGCTAAGACTGAAAAACACACATTAATAAACAATGAATGCAATCAAAGCCAAAAGTCATTTTAATCGAAAACAGGTTTTGATTTACTAACTATGGAAATAATTTAAAAAATAATTAAAAATGTCACTGGCAAAACATCTACCATGATGAAATGAAATATTTGCATTTACATTTGACATTCATTGATTTAGCAGAGGCTTTTATCCAAAGCGACCTTCATCGTTGTCATGGCAATAAAGTTGTAAAATTGGATATACCTTTCCACAGAAAAGGTTAGTAAACGATTTTTTGGTGGTAGTTTTGCCACAAATACTGTCGATTGAGCTCAGCTTTGGAGTATTCCTTTAAAAATGAATAACTTCGAAGGCAATCCATTGAGAGAAAGACCTGCGATATTGGCATTACTTCTGCGACTGGAACAATATGTTAAACAGCTGAAAACATGACAACTTTCTGTGACATCTCCCACAACTAACTAAAACGACGCCATACGTTGTATAAGCGTAAGCTTCGTTTGCCTAGTTTGCTCAGGAGAAAAAAAAGTTAAGCTTCTTCCATATGATAAATTAGGATTAAGGAAGTATTAAGAGGTGCTGCAACACAAAAGTTCCAAAATTACTCATTTATATTTTGCAGTTTATATATTGCTTGCATAAAACAAAACACACTGCTACTTTTGAATGGTGGTCAAAGGAAAAAGATGCTTTTTGTCCCAAGAATGGCGTAGTTATGGCATCTATCAGCAAGTGCTCACTGGCCCAAGGAGATTGTCCATCCATTGTGCCACACAGACATAATCTAAACCGCATCTCTGGGAATGCAAACAATCTGTCTCATCAAAGATAAAACTTTCCTCTAGTTGTCTGAATTAACTTGGAGTTAGCATTGATTGAGAGGAGACTGCCTTGTCCTTCCTAACCCAATTTGCACTGACAGATTAATGAATTTCAGCTGAGTGCTGCTTTTCCCAGTAAAGATGCACATTTGCAGACAATGAAATGACTGGATTAATAGGGTAAGGCGACCTATCATGAAAACAGACCAATTCTTCCAAGATCAAATGATCTGAACTTTGCTATCCACATTAATCTTATAAATTTACAGTCTTAACAATTGTCTCTTTTGTGTCTCTTTTTATATCTCCTGAAGAATTAAACATCAGAGACAAAGTTAATACAGTAAATCAAACATAATTGAGATAAATAAATCTCCCGAGCTTTGACAGAGCAACCTCTGAGCAATACATTTTACTCTTGGAGCGGTCATTGCCAGGGCAGAGAAAAGTGATTTAGACAATATCACTTACTGACATGAGGATCAACACTGAGGTGTTTGGTAGAGGACATAATCTCGCCTGTCAATCCCTTTTGCTCTGGGAGGAGAAGTCAATACTAAACCAGCGATGAATGTTTTCTCACCAGACACTGTTAACAGTCAATCATCTCCTTTCCGATGTTCTCGTTTGACTGGGTGAGAGAGGCAAACGGACACCTGGAATGATTAACTAGCACCATTTAGAAATGAAAAGCATGTGCATCATGGAATGATACATCAACTATACAGATTAAATACTCCTGAGAGCTTTCAAATTCTGCCTATGCTTTTACACCAAGTGTAGCACCAGTGGGCCAAAGTGTACAGCAGGCAGGTAGAGAAGATTCAAGCGAGGACTAATTTGACTGAAGAGGAAATATAGTCCAGCAAACTTTTTCCAAAGATAACAGTAACAAACCACAAAAGCAAGCTCACATTTATACTTCTCTCTCTGCAGTCAGAATGAATTTGTGCATGCAACTCCACACAGTTTCCTTCAGTATAAAAGTAACAAGGAATTGTGGGGATGCTGTATCTAATTAGATGTTATTTATAGCATCAACCACAAACACGCTGCCTCACTACACTGCAACCTAATGAGGATTTTGTAATGAAATGCTGGAAATCTTAAAATATATTCATTTCTTGAGTGACGATGCATAAACTGGCAATACAAGATGCAATGATTTCACTCAAACACTAACCCTATCTATCTAACTATCTGTCTGTCCGTTTGTCCATCTGTCTGTTTGTCTGTCAATCTATCTATCTTATTCCAGCTTAAATCTGGATAGGTGATGGTTGCATGGAAGCAGCTTATATTACCCAGGTTGAACCAATAATTCAGGAAAGAGATGATGCAGTGAATTCTTCAATAAATGTTGAGAAATCTTTAATTGTAGCAACGACTGGTGTGTTAATGATTCTCCTCATAATTCTAGATTGGGTCAAGGGGCCTTGCTGTCTCATCGGACACCCCTGAGTGAGGGTCAGAGAGAAAAGAGTACTTCAGAATTAATTCCCACACAACATATCAATACTGATAGGAAAAAACATGATTGGATGTTGGAAGTTTCAAAACCTATTCTTTTTGTTGGAGATTCAAACTTACCTAGAATTCCATTTTACATGGATAAACGTATTCAGATAGATAGTTTTCCTGGGGCTACTTTTTACCACCTTACAGGGGTAATAAAGAAGTTGAGTCCTAACCCTTCGGTGCATAAAGTAGTCCTCTCAGTAGGGCTGAATAATTGTTTGAAGAACCAGGAACCTATCACTTCTATTAAACAATTACAACAATTAGTGAACAGTAGAGTCAATTTTCCCAATGCAGAAATCGCAGTACCTTTAATCCATTATTCAGATAAGTTGCCAGCTCAAAAGCAAAATTTATTAGGTCGTCTTAACACTTACATTCAGTCCAATTATAAGACCTTATTTTGGGGGTCTGGGTAGCTCAGCAAGAATTGACACTGACTACCACCCCTGGAGTCTCGAGTTCAAATCCAGGGTGTGCTGAGTGACTCCAGCCAGGTCTCCTAAGCAACCAAATTGGTCCGGTTGCTAGGGAGGGTAGAGTCACATGGTGCAACCTCCTCGTGGTCACGATTAGTGGTTCTCGCTCTCAGTGGGGTGCGTGGTAAGTTGTGCGTGGGTCGCGGAGTGTAGCATGAGCCTCCACATGCTGGGAGTCTCCACGGTGTCAACAAGCCACATGATAAGATGCATGGATTGACTGTCTCAGAAGCGGAGGCAACCGAGACTTGTCCTCCACCTCCCAGATTGAGGTGAGTAACCGTGCCACCACAAGGACCTACTAAGTAGTGGGAATTGGACATTCCAAATTGGGGAGAAAAGGGGATAAAAATAAATAAATAAATGTTGTATACTTTGTATACATTTTTTCAAATTTCATACACTTGTTTCAGATCCGGTACATTGGACTTATAAGACTGCCTTGAACATCTTGGAAAATTGGCTTAGACAATTAAATTGCTGAGGGGGGATAAATCCCCAACTAATATCTCACAGCAATCTAACATTCTGAAGTTATTGTTTTTTTTTTTTTTTGTTGGTTTTTTTCAAACTCACAGAAATTGAAAAATACGTTTTGGAAAAGGGATTAACATTAATTCCTACTCCACATGGGGTTAATTGCATGTCATTTAAGCGAGATCTTCATCTGTATCATAGGAGATACTAGATTTTAGGTTATTTCGATTTTAAATTAAATACAGAAATTTTACCATTTACAGAGGGAAGTCAGTGAGAAGCAGAATTGGGACATGTTCCTTCGGAGGTTCAAGAATTGATTCAGGGAGATACAGATTATTTACCACTTACACATTCTATACAATTAGGAACTGCTAGAATGATTTATGAAATAATGTTTGATTTATATAAACAAAATTATATTACATATAAACTATTTCTGTACCTTTCTGGCCCTGAACATCCAACCTCATGTAAATTCTATCTTCTTCCCAAAATACATAAGCCACTGGAGTCATGGACGGTTCCTTATTTGGTCCCACGTGCACAACTGATTATAAGTGATTGTGGTTCAGAATCGTATAGAGTAGTGGAATTTATTGATACGTTTATTAACCCTTTGTCTCAAAAACTTTGTACCTGCATCAAAGATACTTATGAGTTTGTAAACAAGTTAAAAATCATTGAAGTGGGGGGCCTGGGTAGCTCAGTGGTAAAGACGCTGGCTAACACCCCTGGAGCTCACTAGTTCACTAGTTCAAATCCCAGGGTGTGCTGAGTGACTCCTGCCAGGTCTCCTAAGCAACCAAATTGGCCTGGTCCCTAGGGAGGGTAGAGTCACATGGGGTAACCTCCTCGTGATCGCTATAATGTGGTTCGTTCTCAGTGGGGCGCGTGGTAAGTTGAGGGTGGATGCCGTAGTGGATGACATGAAGCCTCCACACATGCTATGTCTCCGTGGCAACGCGCTCAACAAGCCATGTCATAAGATGCATGGGTTGACGGTCTTAGATGTGGAGGCACCTC